>NC_043003.1:99390057-99427557 GCF_006345805.1 Octopus sinensis
CGTTTCATGTACTTCTCAAGATTTTTACTCACTGTTCCCAGGGCTCAGACAATTATTGGTACTACTACCACCTTTTTCATCGATCACAACTGCTTAACCTCCCAAGCTAACCTATCATATCTCTCGACTTTTCTTTCTTCTTTATCGCATACCTTGTTGTCAGCTGGGCATGCTATATCTATGATCCAGAATCGTTTGCTTTATTTCTCAATTAACACTATGACTGGCTTCCTATTTTTCTATCTCATGGTCGCATGAATCATAAAATCCTATAGGATCTTTGCATTATCATTTTCGATGATGCCTTCGGGTTTATTTTCGTACCACTTTTTTGCCGATTATTATTATTATTATTATTATTATTATTGTTGTTGTTGTTGTTGTTGTTGTTGTTGTTATTATTATTACTATATTTATTCTACATTGTATTGTCACAGCTCGGCGCGACTCCTCCAAAACTGGTATCACCATATATATATAAACTAAACCTCAAAAGAAACATTGCACACATTCTAAATAGAAACCGTTTATTAACAGACTGCCATAGAATTGCTTGACGTTATTTCCTAATGACAAAACATCATTTCCTGAAACATATTTGACGTTGCATGGTGTCACGTGATGACGGAATGTTCTGGATCCAAAGCGATGAACTCAATATCTCGGGTGACCACCGTTAGCGTTGATTACTACCAGACATCTTTTGTATATTGGATGCATCAAGCGATTGATGAATGCATGCTTGCTACGTTCAGGAAACGAATTTATTTTATTTTGACCACATAAGTCTTGCATAAAGGGTACAACACAAGGACAGATAAAAGCAGTGTGTTGTGCTGCAGTTGTCGGCCTTGAACGGATGTCATTTAGCCTTCTTTTAATTTCGTCCTACAGGTGCTCTATGGGTTGCATGTCAGGGAAGGCTATGGTAGTGTCTGGATGTTATACTGTTGGAGTAAGTCTGTTGTCAACTTGGCAGTATGGGCACGGGTGTTGTCGTGCTGGAACACGTAATTCCAATGACGGAAAAAGTATGACACTATGTGAAGCCTCAAAACTTGGTCGATGTAGCGAGTAGCGATTCCTCCATTGCCCCGGCCTTGGCCGATGTTTTGAAAGACCACTGGTCCAAGTTTCTGGTTGAGTGCAATCCCGCCCCATACCATGACGCTCTGTCCTCCCCATGAGTCTCTCTCCGCCACACAGATAGCTCCACAGAAATGCAATATCAACTTTCGTCAGAGAAGACTACAGTCCCCCACTGCTGATACCACCAGTTTCGATGTTTCTGAGCCCACTACAGATGTACTCGTCGATGACGATCTGTGAGGATGGAGCCCCTAACCGGACGTCGACAAGACAAATTGAAAGATCTCAGCCGGCGGTGAACTGTCTCTGCACAAATTGGTCTGTGGTGAGTCCATATGGTCTGCCTAGCTGATTCCGTGGTCGTTGATCAGCTTGGCTTGTCCCTTCTGATTTCATGTCAGTCTTGGCATGCTTGCTACGTTCAGAAAACGAATTTATTATATTTTGACCACATATGTCTTGCATAGAGGGGATAACACAAGGACAGACAAAACACGTAAGTGGGAAAAAAGTAAAAAACGAATGGGAAAATGGTAATGATTAATGAAAATGGAACGACGGCTGCCCGAAACCCCATCTTCCGAGCGAACACATTAAACTTATTTTATACCAATTTTTTCACTGGGACTTTTAATTCTTTTAGTCGTAATTTAAAGTGGTGATGCTTGAGGGCTCTCGAGATCCCTCATCCCGGGCGACCGCATTACTTACACCACCTTACCAGTTACGACTTTCTTTTCCCCTTTTGTTTCCCTTTTGTCCGGTATTCCCTCGTCAACTTTCGATAAGTTCTTTGAAGTCTCAGTACTACAAACAGTGGCACAACTCTTGTCACAGGGTGGGGACTGGGGGGATTTGTAACTTTTGTCTGTTAATAAATATTTTTGTATGGATGCAGTTGGGTTCAGTATTGGGTAGGGTTAGGCGGAGGTTGGTGTCTGAGGGGTAGGGCGGGACAAAATGAGGCAGGGTGGTATCGGGGTGGCAAGAGGATGAGAGTCTTCATTTCCTTCGCTCCCCATATCCAATAACCTTCCAAAAGATTTCTTTAGGGTTGAGATCGGGACAATGAGGTGACCAGTCCATGAGGTCAACCCCCTCATCACTCAAAAGATCTTTGACTCTCTTCGCAGTGTGACAGGGAGCGTTGACCTGCACGAAGATAGGAGGTTGAACTGACTAAGATTGGAGATGTGGAAAGGCATGCTGTCTAAGAATCTTTCTCCTTTTCCTATTTCTCTTTACCATTTTCCATGATTCCTCCGCTTCATCGTCCGATTCATGACTGTTCTTTACTGCTCTCTCCCTCTGGCTATGACTCTGACTCCAACATGGGTAGATATGCGGTCCTCACTAGTACTGGTACTTTTGAAGGGGGTGGAGGGCAATCCGTCTTTATGTGGCCTTTGCGGCCACATTTAAAGTATCTTGGCTTCCTGCCCTCCACCATCACCCTTAGTCTTCTCTCTTTCCAAGGCTTTGCCCTAGCCAGTTCCAGGTGGGAACTCTCTCGACCTGGAGGATTGTCACCTTCTCTTCCAGGTCTAATATCATCGCTACAATCAGCCAGGCCACCTCCACTTCCGATGGTATTTCCTTCACTCTCACCCTAGAAGCACGCTTTCCAAAGTAAGAAAGAAGGGGGATAATTTTGTCCGAAGGCAAGGTGGCCACGGAGTGTTGCCTGGCATTTACCTCAGTGGAAAATCTTACCTCCACTGTTGCATATTACCTCAACTGTTGCATATTTGGTACCCCTAGCTAGGTAAGATATATCCGACCAGATAGGTGCCAATCACTCTTTCACTTATATTTTATCTACTACGTCGATTTTCTTTTCTTTCATACTGTAAGTCTTAAAAATTACAGTTCTTCTTTCAGTACACTGTGATACTTCGCTGGGAGACCAATCCTTCTTCATAAAAGCAGTGTATTTTTTCAGGTTTTGAAAACTCATCTTTTCCTTCGCTACGCCGGCCATAGCCGCAAAACTCTTTGCTTTTTTCCTCGTTATCCTTTTCTTTCTCCTTCGCCAACTCCTCCACCATGCTGATTACCCACCTTAATAATTCTTCCTCTGATGTATCTATGTCTGACATTAACATAACAACGTTTCCCCCTTCAATCAAAAGGGCAACGGTAACAAGTCCGCCACAAGCAGACAACAAGGTGTTTAAACACATACAACAATAGTTCAATAATTTTCAACAATTTCAACAATTTGCAATACTTAATAAAAGGTAAAAATGCTACTAACCGTAATAATCAGCACAAAAGTGAGGTGAAGGAATGAGAAGCTGGTAAATTTGGGTGCCTTTTACACACAATGAGTCAACAATTTGAATGTGTATCATGCTTTTCATAAAGATGCGTTCGCGAGTATTAACATGTTCACGAAAAGTGAGCGAGTTCCAACCCTACATGCAATCTTTGTGTTTTCAAAAGGGAGTGGTTTTGTGGGTCGGTGACACCTTCTTGATGTCAAATTACCTAGAAATGTGATAAAATCCATATAACCTCAATATCGTGTGTGAATCAAATAATCTTTTGCAGTGCGATGTTTCTTTTGTAGTTCAGTATATATATATGAGATGGCCAGATAACCGAAGAGATAGCGTTGTGGATTTCCACCTCGGCATCCGAAACTCAGAATTTTATCTTGGCTACTGAGTAATTGTCACATATTATTTTACAGATAAATTTCCTCTATTTACATAATATTGAGGTCTCTTTCTTTCTTTTGTTATCTTACCGTTTTTATCAATATGTATATATATATATATATATATATAAAATTAACAGAATGAGATAAAAATCCATGGCTGTAAAAGATTTCAGAACATTTATAAAGAGGTCTTACAGCTGTTTCCGGGATATTTTATATATCCCTTCGTCGGAGACGGTGTGAGAAAATGGTTAAGCAATAGTTATTCTAGAGAAGATATGAAATAAAGAGTGAAGTGGAGGAATGAAAACAGATGTGAGATATGCGGGGATATTGCATCAGCAGTTTCATTATTTAGGCAGAATGGTATACATATAATTTTCCTGTACCTTGTGTATAAGTTCCAATAGTATTTAAAATTTGTCATTCCAAGTATAGAGTTTGTACAAGGTGTTACTGAATCGAAGTTTTTTTTTAAGTGACTTAAAAGTTGGGAATGTGTTTGTAAAGTCAAATCAGAAACAGGAAGAGAAGAAAAATGGCTGGGAGAGAGATAATAAAGAAATGAAGAGAGGGAAAGTGTACTGGGAAGTCGTCAGTCAAGATAAATTGATAGAAGGAATGGGGAGGTTAGGATGATAGAGAGAGAAAAAGATATGAGAGTGTAAAAAGATGAGAGGGTAAAGAGTAAAGGAGTGTCAGGTGTGTAGTGATAGAGCCTAAGTGAAGGGCAGAGAAAGGGGCGTATGGGTAGTAAAATGGTGGAATGAAGAATTTAAGGGTCAGTAAGAACAAGTGTATTGAAATATTTATTATAGAAGATTATCAAAACGTTGAGACTAGATATTTTACATATATTTAGATATATCTAATATCTAGCTTTCGTAAAAATTTCAAGTGATTGGAATAGATATTCCGTAAGTTATGAGGAGATAAATAATCTTCCAAACTGCGACGGCCAAAAGTTGAGGGTCCAATGAAAAATGGAACAAAAACAAAAAAGAAACCCTTACTATTAATATTTTGTGAATATCCCTTTACTATGAATGACTTCCTGACATCTGTTACCACAAGACTGAATTAATTTCTTGAAAAAGGATGGAGTAATATTGTTCCATTCGTTTCTCAATAATTCCCAGAGTTCATGTTGTTCTTTTTTAATTCTCCTTTCTGCCCCATCTCCAATAACCTTCAAACCGTTTTCTACAGGGTTGAGATCGGAACTTTGAGGTGAGCAGTCCATAAGATCAACCCCTTCATCACTCAAAAGATCTTTGACTCTCTTCGCAGTGTGACAGGGAGCGTAAACCTGCACGAAGATAGGAGATTGAACTGACTAGGATTGGAGATGTGGAAGGACATGCTGTCTAAGAATCTGCTTGTAGATGTCAGCATTGACAGTCCCTTGTAGGTGAATAAGTGAACCAGGACCAGCAGCAGAGATCACTCCCCATACCATTACACTGCCTCCTCCATATTTCACAGTCTTCTTCACACATGCCACTTCTTCGTCGGACGTACATCTCGCCATCGGAACCAATCACATTAAACTTCCATTCACCGCTAAAATGAACCTGCGACCACTGTTCTTCTGTTCAAACGACATGTTCGTGAGCTAAACGAAGACAGGCACTTTGATTCTTCTTGGAGATCAGAGGCTTTTTGCCGGTGTCCGAGAAAACAGTCCAGAACCTCGTAACCTCCGAGAAACTGTTTTGCACGATACGTTGACTTCAGAAGTGGAATTAAATTCGCGGGATATCTCAGCAGCACTCTTAAACCTTTTCTTCAGTGACATTCTAACCATAATATGATCCTGTCTTGGTGAAGTTTTATGAGGTCTACCGGTTATGGGTTTAGCATCTGTCGATCCTGAAGACTTAAAATAAGCTACAATACTTCTAAACCTTTCTACAATAGTTGCTATCACAGAATTTGACTTGCCCTCTTGGTGAAGGCACACAATCCTTTGTTTTTCATCACTGGGCACCAATTATCTCTCACAAGCCGCCATGTTGACAAATGAATGCTCCAATAATGTAAGATCATAAGAAGTAACTGTTAGCCCACTAACAGTCTTCTAAACAACAAATACTTCGAGTAGTAGTTAATTTTTTTCTAAGTGACCCTTAACTTTTGGCCGCTGCAATTTAGAAGATTGTTTGTTTATTTCCTCGAAATATTTATTTCATTCACTTGAAATTTTCACGAAAGATAGATATTGGATATATGTATAAAATATTTAATCTCGAGTAGTAGTTAATTTTTTTCTAAGTGACCCTTAACTTTTGGCCGCTGCAATTTAGAAGATTGTTTGTTTATTTCCTCGAAATATTTACGAAATATTTATTTCATTCACTTGAAATTTTCACGAAAGATAGATATTGGATATATGTATAAAATATTTAATCTCAACGTGTTGTTAATGTTCTATGGTAACTATTTCAATACACTTGTTCTTACTTACCCTTATATTACTGCCGCTACTGCATATGTATGTCTCTTCTATCTTTTAATTATTATAAATCTTCCACTGAGGAGGGAGCCGGTTTCCAACAAAGATACAAGGCTCCATCTTTGGGATGTAGTTAACACAGATAAATTCACATTTGGAACTTGAGAAAAGTCTTGCATATTTTTGCTGTTCCACTCACAGATTGGATTTGTAATGTACGAATGAGACGGTCAATTTCTCTTTCAGAAAATCCCAGTTTATCCAGATTCTTCTTTCAGCATTTACTAACAAAACCTAGTGCTCCAATTATTATTAGTATGAATATAAATTCATAATCTGAATATAGAAGCTGGAGGTTTCGAAGCAGTTGTCCATAGATATCCTCTTTTTCTTTGATGTTCAAAGAGATATTTGTATCTGCAGGGCAGCTAACCTCTATGATGGTACATACCTTTGCCCCTCTGTCCCAAACAACAATATCCGGCCTGTTACGCTTACATTTGGCAGAAGTTTTGGTGGGAATATTCCACTAGTATTCCTAGAGTTGGTTTTTATGAATGTATTCTCTAACAGAAGGATTTTCTAAGTTTATTTCAAGACAGTCTTTTTTGCGGATGTAAATTATTTTAGCAACAACATCGTGCCGCACAGGGAGGCAGTACCATGACGACATTTTAGGACAGCTGCTAATCACATTCGTGATGTCTTCCACGGTAACATGACAGCCTACACATGCGGTTGCACCTGGAACTACAAGAGCGTCACTGTGTCTTTTGTTCACCAGGTACTTTGTGGAAATCTCCTGTTCATGGGTTGCAAGCGCACACCCCTCAAAGTGTGATGTGATGTAGTAGTCTTGTGTCCAAGACTAGCTTCGTGTCAATTCGACTGTCTTCTTCAAGCTTCCGGGCAACATACCCATGCATGGTCTTTTTTTGTAAGCTGAGTGCTTTCCATCCAGATCTTCTCTGATATCACACACACACACACATACATACGTACGTACGTACGTACGTACGTACGTACGTATGTATGTATGTATGTATGTATGTATGTATGTATGTATGTATGTATGTATGTATGTATGTGTGTGTGTGTGTCTGTGTGGTATTTTGCTATATGTATTGGGTTTTCAGTTCTCATTCAGTTTCAGTAATCGCCAGAAAGGCCACCCACAAAAAAATCAGTATGAAAAGACATAACCCCACCGCAAAAAATGCAAACACACACACACACAATTATTCCACACCGGCACATGTACTGATACAACACAAAGAAAATAAAGAAAATAATACCAAAAACACATCACCACCACAACCAAACCTGCCACTTCAGTGTTACAAACAAAAAAACAACAGAGTAGATGAACGAAATGGAAAAACATTACAAAAATGAAACAACAAAAATAGAATTATTTGAAAAACACACTCACAAAATATCTAAAGGCAGATTATTAATAAACGTCAAGTGAGATTTATTATACCCGCTTGGACAACATCCCCATGAGTATTGGAATTTATAGAAAATCTGTAAACAAAACATTATTGCAAGTGCCTATCGAGGGACACCCTCTTGGAAATGAACCCAGACCACCCATCATTCGCGATGACGAAGGTGAGTAACTTCTCCCTCTATTTAATCCAATAAACATGGTACCACTCAGAGTAGGATGTATAAATGCATGTGGTCTGGGGTCAGCTTGGGAACGAAGTTACTTGCTCAATGTTCTACCTCCGACCAGTTGGCTTATATTTGATAATCATTATTTAAACCAAAATTTCTAGAACGCACTCTCCTCTGCACATTTTTGACGACTTTAAGGTATGCTCGTCTTGTAGTCTGATTGGATCTGGCGGTTGAGTAGCAGAGCTTTTCCGGAAAGAATTAAGTTTAGAAGTACAAACGATCTTCCTGATTTCGATAGGTAAATTGGTGACATTAGACGTGAATGACAGTAAATGCAGTACCTTCAGACTAGTGACCGTCTATGTACCCGCCGGGACAGGGTGGCCAGACTTTTTTTTAGCTGTCTAGAAACCTTCCTGGGATCAGCTCACTCTTTAGTTCTGACGTAGAATTGGAATGGAATTTTAAACGCACGAAGGGATTACGGTTAACCCATAGAAGGGGATGCAAAAGTCTTGAAATCACGCTCATATTTCGATGATAGCTTTTGAAATGTTGGAAAATGAAAACACCAATTCTAATGCTTACCTAATGTACTTTCAGTTATATTTGGTGAGAACTATATTTGAATGTTCCAGTTAATCTTGAAATAAGACATTGTTTAATGAATTGAAGTCGATAAAAATTAAACGCCTGTCACGAGGAATACACGCATAGAAGCATATATACCTGTCTATATGTATGTATACCCTTATATGCATATATATCGATATATAAAGATATGTGCCTATGTATGTATGTATATACATACATACACACACTCACACATACACATTACCTCTATCTCCTCTTATTCTTTCTCTCTTTGTCTGTCTCACTCTTTATACAGACACACATACACACACACAAGCGCGCGCGCACACACACATTGAACCTAGGAATTCCAGCGACAAAAGCTCAGTAACGTGGATGACACCAGGTAGCCATAATTGATGAAGATGCTTTGCAGGCACACCAGCTGGGACATACCCGAAACAAGGTTTGGATATTGCAGTTTAATGTCTCTTTTCTAAACTTTAATTTTAAATTTTAAATTTAACTATATATATACATACATATATATATATATAGTAGCTGACGTACCCGGTAATTCCCGGAAAAGCGGGGCTTATCCCTTGGTTCCGTTCTCATAATTGTTTCTCTAATCCAGTAACAACAATACAAAGTATGTAGCCCTTAAAAAGCTTTTTGTGCATTTACAGAGAATACCGAACTGTCTTACACAGGATCTTGTTTTTAGGAATTCCCAATAAGTTATGAATACCCAAAAGTCAGTTATGTAATAACATGAAATTAGTTACCCGATAGTAAGAATTCAAATAAAGTAGCCCCGATAAGGGCTTTAATGCGTTCCCAGAGTATACAGATCTTAGGAGGAAATACTAATAAGGTATGTATATTAAAATTGTGAAGCATGTTACGTAATAACAGGCTAATAGATACCACCCCCCTTTTTTTGGTTATTGTGGTGTGTTTGTTTCGAGTGCGTCATTGTGAAGAGGTTGTGAGTTCGAGTTCGTTGGAGGACGTTGAAAAGTTTTTTATTGGAGATTTTTGAAAATGCAAGAGCAGACTTATGCGAGAGCAGCAGGCAGAGGCCTAGTTGCCAGTGAACTGGAAATGGAAGAAGTGGTGGTCGAACAGAAAACTCTAGAGAAGTATTTCGACAGTTTAAAGAGGGAGGGTGACTGCGTGAGAGTCACACCGTCCGAGGAGGAAGAAAGCAACACGGAGAAGCGTATGATAACGTACAGGACATGGTGTGTGGCGTCGAAAAAAGTAGAAGTAGCAGAAACGGAAGAAGTAGAAAAGTGTCTGAAGGAAATTGAGGGTGAACCCACATTTTTCAAAAGAGGAAGGAAATATGCCACAGTGGTGGTATATTTTAAAACAGAAAATGAAGCAAAAAAGAATGCAACAAGAATTTTGAAAACGGATAAGTGGACTTTACTACCAAGTTACTGCGGAAGGAGGGCAGTGAGGATGAGAATTAGCAGAATTTCGCCCGAATTTAATATGGAGAGGTTGTTGGCGGCAGTGGTTTTCAACTGCAAGGATAGTGTGGAGGTGTTGAAGGTGGAGAAGTCAACAGAGGTTAAGTGGTGGGGTATACGGTGCAGGTTCTGGCACACATAACCGTGCGAGACCTGTACAACATCCCGGAGGAGTTGGTCTACCCTGATGAGACACGGCTTAGAGTCGTGGTAGAGGGAAGACCCCCAGTCTGCTATAATTGTAAATCAAGGGGCCACATGAAGGATGTGTGCCCGCGGGAAAAAACGAAAGCACCGGAGGCTGTAATAGAGGAGTGTAAAGATACGTGTGTGGAGGAGGGAGAAGTGCAGGAGGAAACAAAAGAGCAGCTAAATGAGGATACGGAAGAAGAACGAGCAAGTGCAGAGGAGGAAAGAACAGAAGATAGGAAGAGAACAAGGGTGGAATCACCACCGGAAGTGCAAAAAAAGAAAAAAATCAAAAGCAAGATAACAGAAGAAAAAGAAGAGAGAACACGCAAAGAACAGGAAGTAAAAGAGAAGGCAAGAGAGCAGCCAAGGTCAGAGTTTGACCAAGAATGGGAGACAAGAGTGAAAGAGCAGTTGGAAGCGTGTAAAAAGGGAAGAAGGCCTGCAGGAAAAAACCTGAAAGTAGTTGTGATGTATATCAAGAATACAGAAGTGGAAAAGAGACTTGCAGGTAGGAAAGGGTTGGTCAGGGTGAAGTTGAACCCAAAACTGTATGGTGACGATGTAAAAGGCGCAGTTATAGAAAAAGAAACATTCACAAAATTAAAAAAGATATTTAATGCTATTTATATAACGCATTATGTACGGTATGACAATTTACCAAATGTAATAGACCAAATGGACTTAATAGAATATATGACGGACGAACGTCCAATATAAAAGAATTAGAATATATGTAATGTTAAAAAGTAAAATTGTTAATTGTAAAATTGTAAAATGTAAAATTGTATTTTGAACTGGAATATATGTAATTGTGAAATGTACAATTGTATTTTAAACGGAACTGCGAGTTGGGGGTTCGTAAGCCGTTCCATCTCATTATATATAATTCATCTTTATTTCATATTTTATTTTTACTTTATGTACCCCACGTCCCGTCTTGTAATGTCCCGTCTGAATTAGGGCCATCGTGCCCAGAATAAAGATATAAGATATGAGCTAATAATTCAAAGTAAATAACTCTGAAAAGGGCTTTGTGCGTTCCCAGAGAATGTTACCCTTAGCGGCGCTAGTGGTTGGTATATTCGTGAATAAGTCACTAACTGAAATAAGTGGATCTATTGTTTAGGAAAAGACTATTTATATGTTTAAGCGTTGTACTGGATGAAATGCGAAAATAACTCTAACATTTCAAATACTAAGAAATAAGCATACGAGGGGCGTTCAATAAGTAATGCCCCTGACCCACTTCCCATAGCAGTAGAGCAACGAAATTTGGCACAGTTATTAGTCTTTTTCTACATAGGAAAAACCCAGAGTTACGCATTTCTCCCATCGTTTGATGCAGCTCTGGAGACCGTTTTCGTAGAAGACCCCAGCTTGGTCCTCCAACCATGACGTGACTTCAGAAATCAAGGCTGCATCATCTGGGAAACGCTTTCCTTTCAAAAACAACTTCATGGCTGGGAAGAGGTGAAAATCAGAGGGTGCAAGGTCAGGAGAGTAGGGGGATGGGGGAAGAGTTCATAGCCGCACGCCTGTGCTTCTGATCTGGCGACACGCGAGTTGTGAACTGGAGCGTTGTCCTGCAGGAGGAGGATGCCTTTGCTGATCTTGCCCCGCCTCTTGGTTTTGATAGCTTCTCTTAATTTCCTCAAAAGTGAAGCATGATAGGCTCCTGCAATTGTGGTACCCTTTGCCAGGAAATCTGTCATCATTACTCCGTCCTGGTCCCAGAAGACTGTGAGCATGACCTTGCCAGCGGAGGGCTGCACCCTTGCCTCCTTCGGAAGAGGTGAGTCATGGTGCTTCCACTGCAGTGACTGGGCTTTGATCTCTAGATCATAGTGATGGACCCAGGTCTCATCTTGTGTAATCAGTCTTTTGAAAAATTTTGACTCATCTTCTTGGCACATCCCTAAATTCATCCTCGAGCACTCGACGCGTTCTTGCTTCTGGAAAAGTGTGAGCAACCTGGGAATCCATCTGGCAGACACCTTTTGCATATGCAAATGGTCATGAATGATAGTTTCCACAGACCCGGTACTAATCTTGACCTCATAGGCTATTTGGCGAATAGTTATGCGTCGATCTTCCAAAATGGCAGCCTCAACTTGACGGACAGATGCCTCATCAATGGCAGAAGGGGGGCGACCAGATCTGGGAGCTGTTTCCACAGAGTTCCGACCATGTTTGAATTCACGATGCCAGCGTTTTACAAGGTCATATGATGGGGCATCATCACCATAAGTTACTTTCATTTCATCAAAAGTCTCCTGTGTTCTGCGTCATTTCAAATACAAAAACCGGATCACTGCTCGACACTCAACAGGCTCCATTTCCCACTTGACTCATTTCAAACACATGTAAATCAGAAATCACAGTTAGTTCGGAGCTGTAATTTGCCACGTAATCTATAGTAATATAAAGAATTGTACATGCAAAATTTCAGCTAGATCAAACAACGGCAAGTGGGTCAGAGGCATTACTTATTGAACGCCCCTCGTACTCAATTTCATTTTTACCAAATGATTTTCCTTGGTTGTTAAAATCTTGGTGAATGGGTTATTTTCCTTGGCTGTTAAAATTAAATATATTAAATATGTATAAGGACCCCTTCCAGAGGCCCTATTATCGATGTTTTCAACAATCTGAGTATGCCATGAGGTTTCCAGACCTGAATTCTACTCACGTGTCAAGTTTCATCAAAATCGATAAAACGATGTAAGAGGAGTTTGCTAACAACTCCACCAACACACCCACTGACAGAATTTCCCATATATGTAGAAGATATCTGTGTTCGTGAGTGTGCGTACACTTATGCTTCTCCCACTTAGCAGATATACATGCATAGGCATTAGATATTCACATCTATGCACTTATATAGCTTGTATACACGCACATACACGCTCATCGGCAATGGATCTGATGTCCAACGATACCTTCAAAGACAGGTTAGCCAGCTTGACGCTACCAAACTCCTTTCCAGCCTCGCGGTTCCTGAAAATTTTCTTTTTTTTTAATGTACTGGTGTCGCTGGAATGTCAATCTCACTTCTAATAACACCATGTGACCCGCCTTCGTCAATAACAGCCCAGTTTTCGATAGACATCTTGGACGTCTATGGGTTGTGTGGATGAACAATGGCCTAGTGCTTAGGGCAGCGGACTCGCAGTCGTAGGATCGCGGTTTCGATTCCCAGATCGGGCGTTGTGTGTGTTTATTGAGCGAAAACACCTAAAAGCTCCACGAGATTCCGGCAGGGTGTGATGGTGAACCCTGCTGTACTCTTTCACCACAACTTTCTCTCACTGTTTCTGTTGTACTTGTATTTCAAAGGACCAGCCTTGTCATTAGGAAGCTAGTTTTCTGTAAGAAGCCTACGAAACTTTAAGTTACTTGGGGCCGAACGCCTACTAAACGTGCTGAGTACCTCTTTCTTTCGGTTGTCCATTCACCCGCATATATGTATTATATATATTAAATATATATATATATATATATATATATATATATATATATATAATATATATATATATATCTATACAATATGTTACATTACTCGGTAGTCAAGATAAAACTCTGAGTTTCAGATGCCGAAGTGGAAATCCACAACACACATCTCTTCGGTTATCTGGCTATTTGAAAACGTTATGAAAAAATACCGTTAAAAATGAAGGGAAATTACTCTGTTATAACTCTGCTTTGCCTGCGTACTTATACATCGCTCGCATTTTTCGTCATAAAAATTATATAAAAATACATAAAATATATAAAAATATATAAAATTAAAAATCTTCTTGGGACATAACCAGAAAGCATGTTCTATCCGTTTTCTTTAGGGGACCAAAAACGTAACAGAAATTTAGTCACATGTGGGCATGATCCGAAAAGCTCTGTCCTTGTATTTAGACATGTGGTAGGGTCTAAGCTGCTTTTCCAGATAAGCCATCTCTCCATGTCGCATAAACCGCACCTTCCGCTGCCGTTAGTATAGGGCTTACATCTGGCCAAAATCTTCCATTGTATGTTATAATCGACACCTTTATCTCTTAAAGACCAAATATGATTGGATAATTGTGTCGCTTTTCTTTTGTTCCAGTGCCTAAAGCTCAAAGTGTGGTTATTGAACCTGGCCTTGAAATTACCCTCTGTCAGGCCCACGTATTTCTCTTCGTCGAAACGGTGTCTTTAGTGGTTATAGAGTTTACGGTAGCTTCATATATGATGGTCTTGGACATGCAAGCTCCATTTAGCGGGCACAATTCTTTATTCCTGCATGAACAGCTGTTTTCTTCTTGTGTTTTTTGTATGTTATGATTGATTATGTTTTTAAAATTGGTAGTTGAACTAAAACTAATTTTTAAATTGTGTCTATTAAAGAGTTTCCTATAAGCATGGTTAACTGGAAAATGTCTATCTATCAGTGCTAGGAAATATTTACCTATATTGAAGGCCACCTCGGGTGAGTAAGGGGGCGTAAACCAGATGACCTTCCTATTTCTATTATTCCTTTTCCTTATTGTTGGGCTGGTGATAGGTGTATATTTTATTTTTTCGCTAAAACCACTATCTTTTAAAGCTTTATTATAAACTGGGCAACGCTATTGAAGATGTCCTCATTAGATGAGAGGCTAGAAATCCTCTTACTAATATTTTTAACTAAATTTTTGAATACTATAGGGGGATGGCATGAACCTACATTAATATAACTTAGTCTATCATTGGGCTTCCTATAAGGCTTATAAATATTATTATTAAGATCTAAGGAAACGTCTAAGAAATTTACAACCGTCAGGTTAGTGTCTATAGTTATACTAAGTCCGAAGTGTTTCATTAACTGGATAATATCCTTCCTAAAACGATCTTGTGCTGGTCCATTTGTATTAGCTGTTAAGGCGAGGGCATCATCTTTGTAGATGGCGAAATGTACGTTAGGGAATGTCTTACCGAAGGTATCTAGGAGAAAGAGTCCAATTAGATCACAGATGCCTGCACCATCATATGAACCCATGCTCACATCGAAAGCGCCCTCCGTGTCGGTGTTTTTTACCCACTTTGCATTCTCACTGAAAAGTAATGTCTTTCTAGCATGGAAGATTATATCCTTATCATTGGTACTAATTTCTATGAAGTCACTAGCGAAGATTAGGGCTTTATCTAGCAGTTCTTTAGAGATAGAGGCATAAAAATCAACAATATCGAATTGTGTAAACCTCGCTTTTTTCTTATTCTTAATAGCTTTAAACCAGTCTACGACTTCTATACTATTGGACCATTGCACTAGCCTAGTATCGGTCTTAATTTTCGTATTTATTTTATCTAAAATTTCTTTGCTAATAATCCCTAGTTCTGACTTGGCTGGGTTGATAAGCCTACATTAGGGTTGGAAAGGAAGTTTTCTTGTGGTCTTTAATAGTAATAAAGGCCTCTTTTTGGGGAGGGTTTCTATTTTTTTATCTAATTTAAGTTTAGCGGCGATGACGCTAGCTTCTTTATTAATTTCGTTATATGTCTGTGCCCTAGCCTTAGTATAATTATTAATGATGCTGTTGTGTAAGAGTTGTGTGTATTTGCTGTTATCTACCAGGTATAAGTTCTTGGTTTTATCCGAAAAAAGTGCTTTTTTCTTGGAGCTTTTTATATGATCAATATCTTTTTTCGGATCATGCCCACATGTGACTAAATTTCTGTTACGTTTTTGGTCCCCTAAAGAAAACGGATAGAACATGCTTTCTGTGTTATGTCCCAAGAAGATTTTATATATTTTTATATATTTTTATATATTTTTATGTATTTTTATATAATTTTTATGACGAAAAATGCGAGCGATGTATAAGTACGCAGGCAAGCAGAGTTATAACAGAGTAATTTCCCTTCATTTTTAACGGTATTTTTTCATAACGTTTTCAAATAGCCAGATAACCGAAGAGATGGTGTTGTGGATTTCCACTTCGGCATCTGAAACTCAGAGTTTTATCTTGACTACCGAGTAATGTAACATATTGTATAGATAAATTTCCTCTATTTACATAATATTGAGGTCTCTTTCTTTCTTTTGTTATCTTACCGTTTTATCAATATATATATATATATATATATATTCACATCATCGTTCGACCGTGGTCGAGACAATGGAATTTACTATGTTACGTCAGACTTCACGGTCCATCATGACATTACGGAGGTCCTGTTGCTGGATGCCTGTATCCCTGGAGATTACATCAGGGTAGGAGAGTGTGTGCCCTCTGATATGATATCCAGAGGAGAAGAGTAGAAATTACCTCGTTTTCAGCTCTACAACAATCTCCAGCAAACTGGACTCTTCTACCTTTCACAAGGGATGATACAGGTGATAATTTCCCATATATTTGTACTTTGGTTGGATGACGCTTCCACGAGAGATTTTGAGCTCTCATAAGGAGGCGAGTGTAAGTTCAATCGAACCGCCTCTCAAGCTTCTTTGATAACGTCCAGGTTTCTGAGGCATATAGTAATGATATGCATAAGACCTGGTCATCAAATCTAAGTAGAGATTTCAAACTTAAAATCTTCAAAGCCACAGTCGAACCAATTCTACTATATATTCACGCACAAACACGATAGTCAACAGGTGAGATCCAGAGATGATCAATATAGAAAACACGTACTAGTGCTCAAATGATTTGAATTTACACTCCGAAATCTTAATTGAGGACGAAGCTCGCGGGGTAAGGATTGGCTATAAGAGGAATCTAGATGCGCTAATAATCAAATAAACATGCTTGCACTTGATATATGCATATTTCTATACATATTTCTATACGTATAAGGCTCTATATAGAGAGAAACAAAAACAGAAAATATTCAGAAGGTCAACATTCACGTATAAGCATATAGATATTGATATTTTTTCAGATCAGATTTACATGGAGTGCAAAAATACTGAAAACTAAAGGGAGAGGGCATAGTATTTCAGGTTCGGTGGCTGTTTCATGGAGCTCGGAATTACGTAATAGTTGTAATTTTGGAGTATGCAAAAAGTCAAGGATATGTAACTTGTAGTCGTAGCACTCCGTCGGTTACAACGACGAAGGTTCCAGTTGATCCGATCAACCAAACAGCCTGCACATGAAATTAACGTGCAAGTGGCTGAGCACTCCACAGACACGTGTACCCTTAACGTAGTTCTCGGAGAGATTCAACGTGACAGAGAGTGTGACAAAGATGGCCCTTTGTGAATACAAGTACAACAGAAACAAGAGTGAGAGATACTTGTGGTGAAAGAGTACAGCAGGGTTCACCCTCACACCCTGCCGGAGCCTCGTGGAGCTTTAGGTGTTTTCGCTCAATAAACACGCGCAACACCCGGTCTGGGAATCGAAACTGCGATCCTACGACCGCGAGTCTGCTGCCCTAACCACTGGGCCACTGCGCCTCCACACAACCTATAGTAGATGCAAAGAAACATTACCGCAAGTCCAGCCGCTGTCTTCAGGGTGAAGAGATTGACATCTAACATTTCAGATCACGATGCATGGAATTTAAAGGTAAAATAAACAAGAAGTGTAATACAGCTGGGTAGAAGGAGGAATTAAGCGGTTGAGAGGGTGGGGAGGCTGTTGCAGCAGAGGAAAGGCAAGAAGAGATAGGAGAGAGAGAGAGATCACGGAGAGGGAAAGGTTGAGTGAGCAGGTGATGGAGAGAAGTGGAAGTGTCGAGTTGTGAGAGATGAGTGAGAAAGGATGAGATGGGTATGGCTGCAAAGGGTGCTTTTTTTGTTAATTTGTGTCATCCTCTCTCTTCTTTCTCACTTTTTACACACACACACGCACGCGCGCACACACATATATATATATAGATAGATATTTACATATAGATACATACATATGTGTGTGTGTGTGTATATGTATGCATGCATGTGTTTGTTTTTGGATACACATGTATATATGTGTGTGTATATATATATATACGTGTATGTATGTTTGCATGTGTATGTATTAATGTGCAGGTATGTGTGACCATGTGTCTGCAGAAAGAAGGAAAGGAAAATAGATAGATAGACAGACAGACAGACAGATAGACAGATAGACAGACAGACAGACGGACAGACAGACAGACAGACAGACAGACAGACAGACAGACAGATAGATAGATAGATAGATAGATAGATAGATAGATAGATAGATAGACAGACAGACAGACAGACAGATAGATAGATAGAAAGACAAACAGACAGACAAACAGATAGATAGTTAGACAGATAGATAGATAGATAGATAGATAGATAGATAGATAGATAGATAGATAGATAGATAGATAGATAGATAGACAGACAGACAGATAGATAGATATACATGTAGGTCGGTAGACAGAATGTTAGATATGGCGGTAAATAATAATGAATATCGATAGGCAGAAAGAGAAATATGTATGTATGTATGTATGTATGTATGTATGTATGTATGTATGTATGTGTATGTATGTATGTATGTATGTATGTATGTATGTATGTATGTGTATGTATGTATGTATGTGTGTATGTATGTAGGTAGGTAGGTATGTATTATGTATGTATGTATGTTTGTAGTCCAAAAATTCATTGTCATTTAAGTAACAATATATAATATAATGAAATATATTTTATATACATTTGTGTAACTGAGCAGAAGGGAAGCAAATCTACCAGCCCAATGGCTGCTGTGAGAAGTAAGACATGAACAGTGGGATTTTAAATATAAATTTGAAATAATATAAATCTGAAATAATTAACGGCAGTTGGGAGTTAAATCTGGATTCGAAGCGGTGGTCAAGAGGGAGAGATGTAAGCTTTGCTGAAAAAGAGTTGGCGGTGTTTTGAATGAAATGCAAACAGGGTTGAGATAAAGACGATTGGAAGATGAATGATATGAACAGCTTGTAGGGTTTTCATCATTAGGTTAACATCATGTTAGTGTCACTGGTGGATTTAATGATAAGCAAAGACGCTGCATACACATTTAAAAAATACAGAAAGTGGGTATGTCTCCATTTCGTATGTGTGATTGAGTGTGTGTGCGTGTGTGTGTGTGAATGCATGTATGTATGCACGTATGTATATATATATACATACATACACATATAAATAATATGAAATACAATATAATAAATATGTGTATTCAAATATATATATGTATATGGAGATGTAAACAGGAAAATAGAACTCAAAAAGCATGAATATATATATATATATATATATATATATATATATATATATATATATATATATATATATATACACACACAAGGTGTCCCAGAAGTCGCACACTATTCTGGTTTCCATTTTAAATAATTAAAGCCTTTTATTTTATATTTTTTCTGCATGTTTTATTGTAGAGGGTGCTCAATTTGAGCATTTGTTACGATTAATTTCAATAAAGAGTTTTTGAAATCAATAAGGGTGTATTCTTTTAAAAAAAACAGGGTGGTGAGCGACTTCTGGGACACCCTGTATATATGTATATATATATATATATATATATATATATACATACACATATTTTGCATGTGTGTATATTGAGTAATCGACATAAGTTACAGAGTGACTCAAGAGATGACATTTTCATACATTGCCGCTTATTAAACTGCTAATGCACTTACCAACTCTTGGTCCTTGAGTCACGCCGTAACTTCTACTGATTATTCGTTATATATATATGGTGTGTGTAAGTATGATACTAGTGTTAGTGTTTATGTTATGGGTGTGTACGAACATGATTTCAGTATATGTGTATGATGGTGCATGTGTATTTAATGTGTGTGTGTATGTGTGCGTGGTCAGTTGATCTGTGGACTGCCAAACTCCACAGTCAGTATGACGATTACTCCCACTGTAGCACCCATACCCATTAGTGCTACGTACTTCACCGCTCGGCCCAGTCGTTTGGCTTGTTGGTAGCGTTTCTTGGCGAACGCCGTGTCTGATTGCACTGAAAAATACAAAGAGAAAGTACGTGTGTTACTAGCAGTAGGAACAGTAGCAGTATTAGTGCTATCCTCCTCCTCCTCATCATCATCATCATCATCCTCATCATCATCATCATCATCATCATCATCATCATCATCATCATCATCATCATCATCATCATCATCATCATCATCATTATTATTATTATTATTATTATTATTATTATTATTACTTCGTAACACACAGTAGGTAAAAATGCACTGGAAACTTTAATCATCTGTCAAGCCACAACAAGGACCTCAGACACATAATACTTTCCTCAAGATGTGCGCTGTGCCCAATAAGACTGCTTTTTGCAAGACATCAATCTTGCATAGGATTTCCAGTTGCCTTAAGCAGTTTTGAAGTTCAATGGGTTTGAGCCCAGCCCTCCGATCACCACTAGTATCACTTTTACATTACCCTCTCGCATTCCATACAGTCTTACCATTTCCACTTTCAATTCGGAGTACTTGGTGATTTTTTCAACCTCTTTACTCACAACATTCATGTCATTTGGTATGGCTACATCAATGATCTGGCAGTATTTGTCTCTCTTATTTAGTATGACAATATCTGGCAGACGGTGTTCGATTACACGATCCTCTGAAAATCATAATCCCAGAGTATCTTTTCCTTTCCATCCTCCTGCATAACTTTACTTGGTACATGCTCATACTAGTTCTCTGTTACTTCATATTGGTATCTACGGCATAAGAGCCATTGAAGATACACACACACACTTTATTGTGGCGGCGCTTGTATTCTTTTTGTGCAAGGATCTCACATCCACATACCAAGTGGGTCACATTTTCCACACTTTTTCCACAGAGTCCACATTGATAGGTGTCAGAAGTTTTATAGACGTTTTACTTAACTGACTTGGTGGCGAGAGCCTGGTCTTTTGCAGCAATGATCGTACTCCTAACTACCCTTCTTATATTCATGGGGATTTTTTATTATTATTATTATTATTATTATTATTATTATTATTATTATTATTATTATTATTATTCTATGTTTGACTTTTGCTTTACATTTGCACAAGCTGGCTCCAAGTCTCACCCAGAAACCTCAAGAGACAACAAGTTGGAAGTTCATGTTGGTATAGGGTGCCATATATTTGGCACCCTATATTTGGTTTTGTACTTAGTGTTGTACTAGTGAATGCCTAAAAAACTATACGAAAATTATGTTTGTTTTAAAACTTGAGATTACATAGAAAATATTTTGCGTAGGATATGAGCAGTTCCCATGAGCACTATCTTTTGAATTCCTGCCATTTTGGGGGTTCCTGGTATCTGAGTTAGATAGCAATCAGCCCCTTTTGCTATCATTCCCAGGGCACCTATGACAACAGGTATTGTTTTAGTCTTTAGGTTCCACATTTTGCTGATTTATATTTCCAGATCTTTATATTTGCTCAGTTTCTGGTAGGTCTTGACAGATACGTTTATATCGATTGGGACAGCCATATCAATGAGGAGGCATGTTTTTTGTCTGAAGTCTTTTATTATGATGTCTGGCCTATTCGCGTCTATCTTTCTGTCAGTTTGCATGGTGAAGTTCCAGAGGAGTGAGATGTGGTCATTTTCAAGCACTGGTTTTTTATCATGGGGCAAGTCCAGGCTTTTGCAAATTACCCAGTAGATATATTGTGCAGCTCTATCATGCCTGTTGAGATACTCTGTAGGTGCAAGAAGACTGCACTTGGAGACAACATGATCAATGGTTTCATTTTGTTGTTGACATACACATGTTGGGCTACTGCCGTTCTTTAATATGTTGGCCTGGTAGTTCCTTGTAGGTAGGCATTGATCTTGAGCTGCTATCATAAACCCTTCTGTTTCAGATTTTAAACCAGAGGCCATAAGCCATTGATGGGTCAGGGCTTTGTCAACATCTGCATTATTCACTCTCTTTGGGTATTTGCCATTGAGAGGTTTTTCTTGCCATTTGTTATTCAGAATATCTAAGGCAGCAGTTTTAGCACGGGTTTTCATGCGCTTAGCTTTTTCTGTGCTTGTTTCTTGTGTGTCTAATTCCGAAATTTGTTGTATTCAGAATTCACTTTGATATTCCTTTGCCTGTTTTGTTACTGAGTATGATGCTTTCTTGTTTTCATGTTTTGAGACAAGTTTTAACATCCAGTCCTCAGAGTTTTTCAGGTAGGTGTCTAAGCCAATTGTAGCAATCTTCATTGTTATTGCCAGTTGTAAAAGTCCTCGGCCTCCCTCTTTTCTTGGCAGATAAAATCGTTCTATATCTGCCTTAGGGTGGTGCATTCTATGCATTGACAACAGTTTTCGTATTTTTCTGTCAAGATTACATATTTCAGTACTTGACCAATTAACGATATTGAAACTGTAAGTCACGACTGGTATGGCTAAAGCATTGATCGCTTCGATCCTGTTTCTCGCATTCAGCTCTGTCTTGAGTATTGCTCTTACTCTGCGATAACATTCTCTTCTGATCCTTTCCTTCATCACTGAATGCCTTATTCTGTCCCCTTCAATTACCCCTAGGTACTTGTAGCTCTCCGCTGGGTCTAACTCTTTTATGACATTCTGCTTGTCAAGGTTAACGTTAGATGTTTCTGTCATTTTTCCTTTGATAAAGGTAGCTTTTGCACATTTATCGAGGCCAAATTGCATTCTGATGTCATCACTGAATTGTTTAACAATCGCTAGTAAGCCCTTGAGTTGTTGGTCATTTTTTGCAAAGAGCTTTAAATTATCCATGTAAATGAGATGATTTATATTTTTATCAAACATTTTATATCCGTACTGTGCGTCATTGAGCAATTTTGAGAGAGGCATTAAGGCTAAACAAAAGAGGAGTGATGATAGTGAGTCGCCTTGGAAAATGCCACATGAAATTTTTACATCACCAGCATTTAGAGATTCATCGTCACTGTTCAAAGTTAGTGTGGTTCTCCATGATCTCATACTTACAGACAAAAAGTTTTGCAGAGTAGGCGCTATTTTATACATTTGCAGGCATTTCTTAATCCAGCTATGTGGTAGGCTATCGACAGCTTTTTTATAGTCTATCCAGGCTATTGATAAGTTTTTGTGTCGTTTGTGACAATCTTCTAAGATCATCTTATTGATGAGTAGCTGATCTTTAAAACCATAGGATCTATGTTTACATCCTTTCTGTTCATTAGGGAATATGTTGCTGTCTGTTAAAAAACTATAGGTATATTCTGTCAGGACAGATGTTAGCATTTTATACATAGTTGTTAAGCAGGTTATGGGTCTATAGTTTTTTGGTTCATTTGTTTCTTCACTTTTTAGGAGCAAGAATGTTAACCTTTAACTATCCAAGCAGGCATCCTACTAGGGTGTTGCAAAACATCATTGTAAAGTTCTGTTAGCAGTTCATGGCTCTCTGGGAAGGCATTCAACCAGAAGTTAGGAATTTTATCCTTTCCTGGAGACTTCAGATCTTACATCTTCTACCTTGACATCCTCCCACTTTTGCTCCTCTAAGGAGTACAAGTCCGTAAGGAGCCTTTTCGTTGTGTGTTTTTTCTTCTGCCCAAATTTTATTCCAAAGACCGTGCACTTCTTCTTTTGGTGGTACAGACTTTACAGTAACTGGTGTTTTCCCTATCTTCCTGTAAAAACTTTTGGGGTTATTTTAGAACATGTTGTTGTCCTTGAAGAATCTAACACGCTTTTCATACCTCGCTATGCGGGCAGCTTTAGCAGATACCTTTTGCTTGATGATTTTTATGGTGGCATCAATATCAAGTATGGTTTTCATATATTTTTCTCTTTAATTTTGGGGTTTTTGTAGGTTTGGTAGTCTTGTCAACCTTAAGGTTTCTCAAACATTCAATGTCAGACCTAAGTAGTTTAATTTGATGCTGGATACGCTCTTGCCAAGAAGGCTTTTTGTGGGAATGTTGCCGTTTTCTAATCTTTTCACCACATAGAATCGTTGAGATTTTCGCGTATGTGATATTAACATCCTTAGCTGAAATTATATCCTTAAGTGCAAGGCGGATTTTATCTATTATTTTCATGTTTTGGTTAGAGTTGCGGATTCTAGGGAGTGTATCGCGTTCATCCATACTGGTTTCTTTAATTTTCAGCCATTCAATCATGATTTGATTCTTTAGTTCATGTAGTTCAGTTGGGTCAATATTTGTGTGACTTTCTTCATTTGTTTGATGTTCATCTGTCTTAGTGTTTATGATTGGTTCAGGGAGTATTTCACTTTGCCTATCAGTTATATTAACTCTTTCTATCCTTACTGCGTTTTTATCAGCCCTGGGCTGGTCTATAATTATTTCCTCTGTATTATCTTCTTTAGCTGCGGCTTCGTTGTTTTTATCCGTTATTGCTTGTTTAATTTGGTCAATCTCTACTTCAGTCAATAATTTTTTTTTATAATGTTTCTTCTGAAGTTGGCAAGTTTGTTACTGTCTATGTAGGGTCTTACTTCAGGGTGTTTCTGTCTCCAGTTTATGTAGGTTTGTACAGTGTTAGATTTATCTGTGGGAAAATATATGGCATGGTAGAAGGCCGTAAGAACTTCCTTATTATCTTCCCTAGACCATTTTTCATTCTTTTTCTTTTGGTTATTTGATGACGGGCATGGATGGTCATCTTTTGGAATATTCCGGTTGTGGAGTACGTCCAGCTCCTGTGTGTCGGTAAGATTTGAACCAGTGGCTGATTTTTCAGTCAGAATTTGGTTCAATGTTCGGATTTGTGGTCTTTTGTAAACCGATCGATGACCATTGCGGTTTGTAATTTGTTTTGTTGACATTGAGGTATGACGAGCTTCGGCTCTTACATTAGGAATCGGATCTGTCAGTTTAGGGTTAAGTTTTTGCGACGATACCACCTCTGAATGTAAACATCGCTCGTAGCGTAATTTCTTAAGTCTAGCAGATCTGTATTCGTCTGTATTTTTTTTGTTCATAGATTTACCTTCGGATATAGTTTTTTTTGTGGTGTTTTTTAAACTTATAAAGGGTTCACTCTGTCTGTGTTAGTTCGAAAAAATGATAGTAAAATAAGAAGAAAACAAAAAGATCTGTCGGTTAAGGGTTAAGTTCTTGCGACGACACCACCTCTGAATGTAAACATCGCCCGTAGCGTAATTTCTGAAGGCTAGCAGATCTGTATTCGTCTGTATTTTTTTTTATTTATAATTTTGTTGTTGGTAGATTTACCTCTGGACATCGTTTATTGTTTTTGTGGTGCTTTTTACCCTTATGAAAGGTTCACTCTGTCTGTGGTAGTTCTAAAATATGAGAATAAAATAAGAAGAAAAACAAAGAAAGTTTTGATTTTGTTTTTGCTTAGTTTTTGACACGTGTTTTCATGTGCGTGAGTGTGTGTCCTGTAAATTTCATGTAGTTGTGTAAACATTGGGATGTATGTGTAGTCCTATGGGTATCAAAATGTATATATGATTGTGTAGACATTCGAGTGTATGCGTAATTACTCAATTTATGTACTCACTATTTTTTTTTATTTTGGTCCGTTTCTATTTTATTCTATGTAAACTTCCCGGTGTTGATATCGCGCGTCTGTTTCGCACATGTTTCATTGAGACACCGTGCGTAGGAGAAACTGTACTTTGTATGGGAGTGAAATTTCGTTTTTTTTTCTTAGTGTTTTCGTTAAAAGGTCGCTTCCTTCAAGTTTTCCTCAGATTACTTTATCTAATTCCGTCGATGTTATTGGATTAGATTTGTTTTTGAATGGAGAGCCCGGTTTAGTACATCCATGTTGTTATTCAGTGCGGGCTACCTCTTGTTATTCAGTGGGGGATACCTATTATTATTATTATCATTATTATTATTATTATTATTATTATTATTATTATTATTATTATTATTATTATTAGCCCTGATTGCAAAGAAAAGAAATCATTATCGTTAGCACGCTGGACGAAATGCTTAGCAGTATTTCGCCCCTCGCTCCATTTTGAGTTCAAATTCCGCCGAGGTCGACTTTGCCTTTCGTCCTTTCGGGGTCGATGAAATAGTTACACACTGGGGTCGACATAATCGCCTAGCTCCCTTCCCCCAAAATTTTCAAGGCCTTGTGCCTAGAGTACGAATAATAATAATAATAATAATAATAATAATAATAATAATAATAATAATAATAATAATAATACGAGAAAGCAACCATACTTTGGGATATGCCAATTCTCGCAGATAGAGAAATTAAGGCCAATACGCCAGATATAGTTGTCAGAGATCAAGAAGAAAAAAATGCTTTCTAATTGATGTATCAATACCAGCAGATGACAACGTGTCTCTAAAAGAAATGAAAAACTTTCAAAATACAAAGACCTGGAAATAGAGGTAACTCGAATGTGGAATCTAAAAACAGAAACAATTCCTATCATAGTAGGCGCATTAGGCATGATAAAAATATTTAGACAAATACATAACAAAAACACCAGGACTTACAAATATATATAACATACCGAAAATTGTACTACTGGGCACTGCACACATCCTACGCAAAACACTTTCAATACAGTAACCGTAAGAGCATCACAACAAACTACAGCACACAGAGCTGCGATCGGTAGTGAAGTGAAAGCACGCTATAAAAATAAAACTACTGAACAACAACAACAATAATAATAATAATATTATTATTATTATTATTATTATTATTATTATTATTATTATTATTATTATTATTATTATTATTAGCCCTGGTGGCAAGTAAAAGAAATTATTATCGTTAGCATGCTACGCTCTGAGTTCAAATTCCGCCGAAGTCGACTTTGTCTTTCATCCTTCCGGAGGTCGATTAATTAAGTACCTATTTATTACCCACAAGGGGCTAAACACAGAGGGAACAAACAAGGACAGACATAGGTATTAAGTCGATTACATCGACCCCAGTGCGTAACTGTTACTTAATTTATCGACCCCGAAAGGATGAAAGGCAAAGTCGACCTCGGAGCACTGGAGTCGATGTAATCGACTAATCCCATCCCCACAAATTTGAGGCCTTGTTCCTCCACTAGAAGGGATTATTATTATTATTATTATTATTATTATTATTATTATTATTATTATTATTATTATTATTATTATTATTATTATTATTATTATTATTATTTAAGGTGGCGAGCTGGTAGACTCATTAGCTTGCCGGGCAAAATGCTTAGCGGCATTTTGTGCATCTTTACGTTCTGAGTTCAAATTCTGCCGAGGTTGACTTTGCCTTTCATTCTTTCTTGGTCGATGAAATTAGGTACCAGTTATAATCGACTCATCCCCTCCCTCAAAATTGCTGCCTTTGAATATATGTATATGTTTGATCTTTCTGTGGATTTTGTAATGTTCCTTTAGTTGCTGCTCACATTGCCTCCCCTCGGATTAATAAGTATATATACATATATACATATATACGACGGGCTTCTTTCAGTTTCCGTCTACGAAATCCACTCACAAGTCTTTGGTCAGCCCGAGGCTATAGTAGAAGACATATGCCCAAGGTGCCACGCAGTGGGACTGAATCCTGAACCGTATGGTTCATAAGCAAGCTACTTACCTAACTATATACATATATACACAGCCACCCTAACTATATACATATATATTATACATATTTACGTGTACACACGTACACACATAAACACTCACATGTAAACAGGGTGTTGCAGAGAATTGAGACCAATTTCAAGCAGTTGACTTAATGGGTTTAACAATTCATTTTTTGACAACCTTGAAAACCTAATCCTCCTCTAGTTTACAGGTAAATAGCGAACTGATTCGATAACAGAAAGTCATGGAACAACAGAATCGTCCCAATCTGGTTGTTTTGGCTCATGCCAGGCACACTGCCAATAAAATTGTTTGTTAAGTTAATGAAACTTCCAAAAGCAACAGTTTATCGTTGTGTATAAACAATTTAAAGAAGAGGGAAATATTGATAGAAAAGAACACAAGACTTGAAGTGATTCCAAGCGCAATCCAAAGTTTCTCGCTGGCCTCAAACCCATCCTCATCCATGACAACTCTTACAAAGAAACGCAATGTCTCCCTCTCCACGGTGTCCAGAGCTGTGAACAACAACCTTGACATAACTAGCTATGTTCGACGACGCCATCACCTCCTGACAGCTGAGAGATGCCCAAAGTTCCTGTCAAGCATCAAGGTGCAGGGAAAACTCTCGTGTTTGTGGACGAGAAGTTCACTGTGGACACTGAGATGAATTGCAGAAATTCTCGAATGATTGCATACAATCCTTCTGACATCCCCCTATATTAGAGACTAAGAATCCTGCCTCTTTGATGGCATTTGGAGCCTTGGCGAGTGATTGAAGTGTCATGGATTCACACTTCATTGAGTTTGGCTTGAAGATCGGCTCAAAGGAGTATCTGGACATCTTAAAGAACTTTCTGTTGCCTTTGGATGGAGCAGAAGTTTGGGTTTGACAGTGTGGTGCTTACTCAGTAAGCACACAGGCCTTCCTTGGTGAGAAGGTGCCATTTTTTGTGAGGGCCAACATCTGACCAGATCTCAACCTTCTCAATTACTTTTATGGGAGTACTTCGAACAATGTTTTTGCAATAGATGTTAAATTAAAATTATATCTGTCTACTAATATTATTTTAGTATTTATAACCAGTTTTATGCATCGTAAAAAATGTCTCAGTTTATCTGCAAGACCCTG
This sequence comes from Octopus sinensis, assembly GCF_006345805.1. Lineage (NCBI taxonomy): Eukaryota > Metazoa > Mollusca > Cephalopoda > Octopoda > Octopodidae > Octopus > Octopus sinensis. The sequence goes on from NC_043003.1 coordinate 99,418,772, forward strand.
TATAATACATATGTCATGTAGAACAATATTACATTTAAAAAATTCCTTCGGCTTGATAAAATATTTGATTCATTAATTAGAAATTTTATAAAGTGAGACATTTTATTAAAGTTGGAAATACAGTTTGGATGAAATGCTTGTGTGTGATTTTTGCCGTTTCTTCATAAAACGTCAGTAGTTTATGAATCGAGAGAAATGAGTGAAGGTTCTTAAGGTTTCCATGCAAAATATTAACTGTTTATATCTATGTGTGTGCGCGCAAAATCACAGAGTGTACCTAACGGAAAATACTTAAATATGAGATTGTTACTCGTATTTCATTGAAGATTATGGTCCTATTATACTATAAATATAGTTTAGATTCAAAGATCTTTTGTATCAGGAAGTAGATTTATTAATTATAGTATTCCCTTAATATGCTTTCACAAAATGTGTGTATGCGTGTATGTGAAAGGCACACTCACAAATGCATACAGAGTCATTTGACTGTATAGTCATGGCTGAGTAGGTATACATTCATACATACATATATACACATACACACAAACTCACACACGCATGTATACACACACTCACACACAGACACACACACACACACATATATATATACATATATACACACACAAACACATAAGCACACATATATTTATTTACTCATATATATATATATATATATATGAGTTTGTGTGTATGTGTGTGAGTTTGTGTGTATGTGTATATATGTATGTATGAATGTATACCTACTCAGCCATGACTATACAGTCAAATGACTCTGTATGCATTTGTGAGTGTGCCTTTCACATACACGCATACACACATTTTGTGAAAGCATATTAAGGGAATACTATAATTAATAAATCTACTTCCTGATACAAAAGATCTTTGAATCTAAACTATATTTATAGTATAATAGGACCATAATCTTCAATGAAATACGAGTAACAATCTCATATTTAAGTATTTTCCGTTAGGTACACTCTGTGATTTTGCGCGCACACACATAGATATAAACAGTTAATATTTTGCATGGAAACCTTAAGAACCTTCACTCATTTCTCTCGATTCATAAACTACTGACGTTTTATGAAGAAACGGCAAAAATCACACACAAGCATTTCATCCAAACTGTATGTTTATATATATATATATATATATATAATATATATATATATATATATATAAACATACATACATATAGTCAACTAAATGTATACTTGTGAGTGTTTATATATATATATATATATGTGTGTGTGTGTGTTTGTGTTCGTGTTTACTTGTGTGATGTATGTATATAGACATGTATACATACAAACATGCGTATGCATATATATATATTACGCATTCATCTATACACATACGTACACAACCACAATCGTACGTGTGCATGCACACTCATATGCCTGTACATCTCTGTCTCTGTCTCGCCCATCCATCTTTCAAAAAAAAGATGGGTGAATGTAGCAAGGATGGCACATATGAATGACGAAACCACCTTGAGCATAATCATTTAAAACAGAGGGTTACTTACTTGCAAACAAATGTGTTAACATGCGACATTATTGACTGAGGTTACCGTGATCTTTTCCGTAGGCTTTTCTTTCCACGGATAAACCTTATCTTCTTCCCCCTTTACACTTTACATCATGACATTTTTGTGATACACGATCCCTATTGATCGTTTTTCTCCCTTTTACGATCCCCTTTGATCGAAAACCTACCCCACATTTTTCTCTCCCCAAAAAGAAAAGGTCTACTTTGTAATCTGTCCCGTCTGTGTGCAACCGTGTGTGGCTAATAAAGAAACATATATATATATATATATATATATATATATATATATATATATATATATATATATATTTAACTTTTTTATCGTGTGATATATTAAATCTATAGATTTTATACATGAATATTAATATAACGAGTTATATAATGGATTTGAGTGTATTTGTACTATTTCAAATCTTTGATTGTATTATTCATGAATGGAATCGATTGAGTTGATTAATTAGACGCTTATCATTTTAAAATCTAGATAGATTAACAAAATCGTTGAACTTAGTAATTTAGTTTGCTTATCAATATTAGTTAGTTCTTGCTATTATTTTGACTTTGATCGTTTTTATTATTGTTATTGTTATTGACTGGTTTGGTAGAGGACTGGTGATTGTGATTGTACATCTTCATAGAGTATTGTTCTGTGGTTCTAATATTTTAGTACCTTTCTTTAATTTAGGGTTGATAGGTTTCTTACTTTCCATTAACATATTATTCTCGCTATTATATATATATAATATATATATATATATATATATATATATATATATATAATATATATATATATATATAATATATATATTATATATATATATATTATAATATATTATATTATTTATTGATATATAGGTGAATTATGTATTTGTAATACTAAATTGAAGTTAATTAGGTATTATATTATTTGATATTTAGTCAATTTTGTTATAGATTGTTATATTAAATCTATAGATACTACACATGTATATTTATTATATGATTAGCTTATTTAAGGAGTTTGTCTATATTTGAAACATTTCTTATTTTGATTACAATTTAATGACTCGTAATAGCTTTGTGTATTTTATTTTATTTTATTTTAAAGTATTTAATTATTGAAGTATTATTTTATTTTTCACTTATGTATATTTAGAATTTTCATATACATATATATATATATATATATATATATATATATATATTAAAGTATATTATTAATTAATAATTTTATTGTTCTATTTTATTTTTAACATGATGAACGACTATATTTATATGCAAGTGATTTCCCTACTACTATAATCATTTCTTAAATATAGCAGCGAAACACGTGTCCTTTTTCTACCTATTATATACATTATATTATTTTTGTAATTTACTTAATCTTTACTTTTTAATTGTTATTTTAATTTTAACTTTTCTATTATATGTAATTTTCTAGATGGTGTAATTTAATTATTCATTTTGAATTGATAAAAGGTGTTTTTTTTCTAATATTTTATATATATACTAGCAGTATCGCCCGGCGTTGCTCGGGTTGTAAGGGAAGTAACTATATAAGCATTTTTAGAGAGTTATAGCCAAATAATGCATTAAAAATTGAAAAAAAATTAAGGTAAATATTTTTTAAATCGTTGACACATCGTAGATATTTTTAGAGAGTTACTTCCCTTATATAAAAGCGAAAAAAATGCATTCAAATGGAAAAATATGATGGTAAATTTTTTTTAAATCGTAGACTCATCGTAGACGCACGCTAATACCCAGAAGGGCTTGATATGAATCACGACTATAAGATACCCGCTTTTGGTTAAACTGCACCGCAAAATGTGGGAGTAGTTAGGAATCTAAATCGTAGGAGACAGACACACAACTTCACTCTTATATAAAGATGCTTTTTTTTTTCAGTCATAGAGTTAGATTTATGAAGGTCTTCAGTAGAAAATCCTTCGAATTCTGACTCGCTGCTTGATATAATGAAATTCGTATCCATTTTTTGTCAGAATTAAAAATTTTGAAAACACAATAGGAAAAAATTTCGGAAAAAAATCTCCCATAATTCACGGAATTAAAATTACACTTCGATTCTTGTACAAAACTGTAGTTGAAGTGTTTACGAAGTATAATACGTGTTTTCACGAATGTACTAAAGAGATTTGCTCTGATATTCTCATTTAAATATGAATAGGTAAATTCGGGCGGCTTGGTAACTATATATAAGTGTCGTCTGTTTATACATAAACACTGTTTCATACTGCAATTATATATACATATATCTATATATAATATATATAATAAAATATATACAGAGTAAAATAAAAACTAATTTACCTTTTCTGTCCTCCGTGTGTCTTTGCAAATGTGTTGGAATGATAAGTGAGTTGTGTTTTTGCGCCTTTTTTACTAATAACAAACACACACGTGTTTGTATGTAGTTGTATGTGTATGTAGTTGTATGTAGTTGTATATGTATGTGTATGCGTGTGTGTGAGGAATGACACACACACACTCACGCACGCACACATGTACATCAATGCTTTCGGAGTGATATGTTAAAATATTGAGTTTTCTCGAATTTTGTCTTAATTGGGGGTGAAATTGAAAGAAATATATTATGGCATGAGCGAATGGAGTACTTTGAAAAATCTTAGGTAATTCTAATTGAAGAAGTTGTGTGAGGATTAAATGGTTATGTATTTATTTGTTTCTGTTTGCTGTGTTTTTTTATTTTTTGAGTAGTGGTTTAAACACTTTCAGTTTAGTCTTCCTCAAATCAATCACTCTGTCGCTATTTACTTTCATTTTATTCGTTGCCCACTGTGTGTGTGCGTTTGCGTGTGGTGTAAACCAGACTAAGAAAAGCATTTGACACACACACCAGAATGTGAGTTTTCTGTAAATTTTGCTTAATTGGAGTTTAAATTTTAAAAACTGGACCTGGCATGACGCGATGCATTGTACTCTTAAAAATGCTAGGTAAATTGTAATTGAAGAAATCCTATATTGTAGATTTGTATAACTCCCAAAGGGAGGCAGATAAAATCTGCCTTTTATAATAAGATATATATATATATATATATATATATAAAATATATTGCTGAAATATATTAAAAGCTTCATTAGGGATGATTTACACATGCTAGAACACATACCAAAAACAATTAATGAAGAGGCAATATTGGTTACCCTCGATGTTATCACTCTTTACATTAAAATACCCCATGACTATGGAATAAAAGCAATTAAATTCTGGTTGGAAAAGTACCCCGAAGTCCTCCCGGAACGCATTAACCAGATCTTTATTATTGAATCCTTAATACTTATACTTTATACTTATACCTTTATACTTCAGAATAATTATTTCCTATTTGATGACACATACTATCGTCAGAAATGCGGAATTGCACTGAGGACGAAAGCAGCTCCTGTTCTTGCGAACCTAATAATCGGTTATTTTGAATTCACCTTATATGAAGTATCACTTCAGAAATATGGTTACCCATTTTACCTCTACATAAGAGAAAATTGGAAGCGATACCTGGATGACTGCTTTATTATCTGGAAGGAGAACATCGACAAACTTTTGGATTTCAAAACAACACTAAATGACATAAATAGTAACAGTCAATTCACAATGGAATATAACAAAGAACAACTTCCATTTTTAGACATCATGATAAAAAAAGTTAACAATGAAATCATAACTGACATTTATCATAAACCAACTGATTCAAAACAATATCTTCTTTTTAACTCATGCCACCCGAAACACATAAAAATAAACATCCCTTTCAACTTAACAAAAAGGATCTGCACAATAGTGTCTGATAGATCAACTCGGGACCTTCGTTTTCAAGGCCCCCAAACAACACTTATTGAAAGACAATATCCACCCTCTCTTATCGACGAGGGAATTAAACGTGCCAAACAATTAGACACAAAAACACTAAGAACAAAAAACATAGCACCACACCTCAAACCAAAACATTACTATCAAACTCTTCCTTTACTAACTAGAGATCCAAAAATGAGAGACATCCTGAATACACACAAAATCAACAAATGCAAAAAACAAGACAAATCGCTAAAGAGACTACTAACAAATGCGAAGCTTTACAAAACAACCACGAAACCAACGGTTGAAAAATGTGGACGCCCAAACTGTGGAACCTGCCCCAACCTGCTTGAAGGCTCGGATTTCCTTTTCAGACAAGGACAGAGGTTCACAATTAAAACTAGTTTCACCTGTGCCTCTGAGAACCTAATTTATGTAATAACCTGCTCGGGTTGCGGACACCACTATATTGGACAAACGAGTATGACCTTGAGAAAGAGAACCACTCTACATAAGGAGCAAATCCATTTCCCGCAATACAGACAAATTCCTCTCAGTGAACATATAGAAAAATGTGCAGGTAACATCAAACCAAATTTCACAGTCTTCCCTTTCTACCAGTGCAAAGACGCAATCTCTCAACTAGAACGTTTAAATAAACTTTTTCATTGAAAAATACAAAACACGTCTTAATATGCACGCCTAACCAACTTTTATTTTTTACATATTTCAATTCACGATTACATCACTGTACATAAATCCCCTACTAAACAAGGGTTTTGAAACTTGTCTCTGCCTGTACACATATATAATCCCCACCCATTACCGAAAGCTGAACAGTTATCTCCCTTACCCACAACAATAACAATAACAACAACCAATTACCTCCCTTTATCTATCTACTGGTGAAGTCATTCACTCGTGAATTTCCTCACACACAACATGGAACAGATTTCTTCTTAAGAAGAAATATATATTCAAATAAGTAAAACATAATATCATGAATAGCAATAGCGAAACCGGTCGATATAGTAAAAATTATATTAAAACTATGTAAGTGTGCGTATTTTCCTTTTTTAATACACACACACACACACACACACACACACACATATATATATGCATCAAATGAAATAAAAAACAGAGCACAAAGTATGTCGCGGTACACGTGTTTCAAGCTTTATACAACAACCTATTCATACATCAATGTATAATCGACATAACAGATGGTTTAAAGCTCTCTTCAGCCGCATGCAATTGCCATACCAAAGACTATACCAAAGGATCATTAGATTCAAAGATAAAAACAAGCTAGTTAATAAACGATCTGAATTTAAGCCATCTTGCATGTATAAACTAACTAAAACCTTTAAATATTATAATCCTTAATTCTCCATTGTTGTTGTTGGCATCCTTTTTGTCTCGGGAGACAATGGAGTTGCGCATAAAATAGTCCAGTCCGGCTTTTACATTTCATGTCCTGATACATTTCCTGCTGTGGCTGTGTAGTCCTATCCTGGACAAACACTCCCTGTGGCAGGTACCACAAATGTAGCGAAGACTGTTCCTGGCTGGTTGTAGTGTCTTAGTTTCTTGTTGATGTCTTTTCTTGTCTTTCCATTTCTCCTCTCTCTGTCACTCTTTTGTATTCCCTCTTTTACAGTACGTCGCCAATCCCCACGGTTGCTGGCAATTGCTTCCCAATTGCTAATATTGATGTTGCAGGCCTTCATGTCCCTTTTGCAAACATCCTTGTAACGTAAGAACGGTCTACCCACAGACCTAGTACCCCTAGCAAGCTCTCCGTAGAGTATGTCCTTGGGGATTCTGCCATCTTTCATACGGCTAACATGCCCCAGCCATCTCATACGTCTTTGTGTGAGGAGTGCAAACATGCTTGGTATTCCTGCTTGCCTGAGGACATCTTTGTTGGGGATATGATTTTGCCATTTGATGCGGAGGATTTTCCGGAGGCGGCGCAGGTAAAAGATGTTTAGGCGACGCTCTTAGCGTGTGTATAGCGTCCAAGTCTCACTTCCATACAGTAGAGTGCTAAGTACACATGCCTGGTAGATCTTCATTTTCGTGGTCTTGGTCAGCTTATTGTTGTCCCATGCCCGTTTGGAGAGTTGGGCCATCGCAGCAGCTGCCTTGCCAATGCGTATATTGAGCTCAGCGTCAAGGGATAGGTTGTAGGTGACGGTAGAGCCAAGATAGGTAAACTTCTCCACCTCCTGTAATCTGTGGTCTCCAATATGTATGTTTGGGATGTCCGATGTAGCCAAAGTCGTTACATAGCTAAGCCAAAGTCGTTACATGCTTGCTCAAAACAGTTAATGAGCCTTTGGAGGGCTTCTTCTGTGTGTGATACCAGAGCGGCATCATCAGCAAATAGCATCTCCTTGATCAGAACGTTTCTGATTTTGATCTTGGTACGCAGGCGCGAGAGATTGAACAGTTTCCCGTCACTTCTACTGTGCAGAAACACTCCATCATCTGATGTCTGAAAGGCATGAGAGAGCAAGAGCGAGAAGAAAATGCCAAATAATGTAGGAGCGAGGACACAACCTTGCTTTACCTTCATAATCATTTCACATTGGATTTTCAATAATCTACTCCACCCTACCACTACTCAGGTATTAGATTAACTAATCTTGGACTTACCCCCAACAACTCTATCCCCGGATAGTATGCACATACCATTCAATCTGGAAAACTTATACTTACTTATGCGTATCTATATGGAACATAGATAATTAATCTAACCATTGTCCCTATAATTTAGCATATAACTTCATTAATATCTTTATTAATGTTAACATTAGATGAGTAATATAGGGTAATAAATACCTAGAATCTTTTAGCTTCTCACTTCCCCTAACAATATAAATTATTTTACATAGTGGATAATCTTAAAATCTCTCAAACCAATGCATTTTTCCAATCAATATTATATTATAATATTGTAACAATATTGCTTCTGTACTTTACTTTTGTATTTTTCCTTACTTTTTCTTATTTTTCGTATTTTTCTTATTTTTCCTATTTTTTCCTATTTTCTTATTTTCCATATCGTTTTTATACTTTATTTTTACCGTATAATTTTCTAATTTTACCGTTTATTTTTATCTTTACATTTAAATTAATTAAAATCAAGATAGATATTTAGATAATGTCATGCATTTACGTGTGTGTATGCATGAATCCACGGGCGTGTATGTATGAAGATTTATACATAGTGGGATTTACATGTATGCATGCGAGAGTGTATATATGAGTGGAAGTGTACACACACATACACACACGTATGTGTGTATATATATGTGTGTGTGTGTGGGTGGGTGGGTGTATGTATGTGCATGTATATGTATGTGTGTACTTATATGTAAGTGTATGTGGCTGTATGCATATGTATATGTAT
>NC_043003.1:99442557-99545057 GCF_006345805.1 Octopus sinensis
CCCCAGGCAGACGCCCCAAACAGAATATATCTACCCCGCTAAGAAGGGAGCCGTGGCCTGATACAGATAGAAAGCTACCATAAAATAACAACAGTTGAACTAGCAAAGTACTCAGAAACAAAGAGCGGAAGACTACTGCATGTAATAAAGCAACACAAGAAAAAGAAAACGCTTTTCTCTATACACAAGGGGGCGACAAAATACAAAACAGAAGTCATCTACACTGACCTCAGAGGACAACATAGCGGAAATGACCAGAGAGACAAGAAACAACATGAAAACTGAATTACAAAGGACACTGAAGAAGAAATGGGGAGAAAAATCATTTCATAACCAGTACCCTACAAGGCTTCACAGAGAGAAAGTAAGCCTAAATAAAAGCCAAGAATGGCTCAAAAGCTCTGGACTAAAAGCTGAAATGGAAGGACCGATTCTCGCTGTACAAGACCAATGCCTGACTACAAACAATTATAAAAACAGAATAATGAAAACCAACACAATGGGACATTTGACCACATCATCTCTGGTTGCCCTGTCTTTGCCAAGTCTGAATATGTATACAGACACGACAAAGTAAGCATTTACATCCACTGGACAATGTGCCAACATTACATGAAAACTGACAGCAGGTGGTATAAGCATAAGCCAAGCAAAGTACAAGACAACGATCAGGCCACAATCATCTGGGATATGCTGTTTCAAACCGACAAAGATTGGGGGTAAAAAACACCTGTTTACTGATAGACATTGCAATCCATTCTGAACAAAATATTTATTTCTTTATTGCCCACAAGGAGCTAAACATAGAGGGGACAAACAAGGACAGACAGGGGGATTAAGCCGATTACATCGAGCCTAGTGCGCAACTGGTACTTATTTAATCGACCCCGAAAGAATGAAAGGCAAAGTCGACCTCGGCGGAATTTGAGCTCAGACGGCAGACGAAATACCTATTTCTTTACTAACCACAAGGGGCTAAACACAGAGAGGACAAACAAGGACAGACAAACGGATTAAGTCGATTATATCGACCCCAGTGCGTAACTGGTACTTATTTAATCGAAAGGATGAACTCAGAACGTAGCGGCGGACGAAATACCGCTAAGCATTTCGCCCGGCGTGCTAACGATTCTGCCAGCTGGCCGCCTTTCTGAACAAAATATTGTTAAAAAAGAAATGGAGAAATTGTCGAAGTACAAAGACCTCGAAATTGAAGAATTCAAAATGTGGAGCATGAAGGTAAAAACAATACCAATAATAACTGGAGTATTGGGCATGATAAAAAAAATTATATGAACAAAAACGTAGAAGCTATACTTGGATCCTCAATACTACACACTGTTAAAAAATAGAAACAGCCGACATCCTGTTAAAAAAATAGGAACAGTCGACATCCTGTTAAAAAATAGGAACAGCCCACATCCTATTACCCTCACGGGCTATCCTTTACTGGAAAGCAATACTCTCGTATTGCATTACTATTTTCATTGAAACTTCTTCACTGTTCTCGTTCTGTTAACGTTTTGGCGTTCAGACGAGTGTACTGGCATAGATGTGGCAACATTTGAAATATTGTCGAGGTTTATGCAGCTGATAAATCAAATATACGTTTGGCAAGCGTATTTTGAAAAATCTGAAACCGGTACTGCATTATCCGTTATCTAGGTTTTTCATTTTTCAGATGTTTTTCCTAGAGGTAAGACAATTTTTTTCATGTTTGTTGCACACACGCATCTTTACTAGTACATACGCAGTGAAGCTATACATTAGCGTCGTATTTATTACGTTCGCTATTTTCCAATAGATATCGGTGCTTCGTTGTACCATTATTTACTTTTATGTATATATATATATATATATATATATATATTATATATATATATATATATATATATATATACATACATACATACATACATATATATATATATATACATACATACATATATATATATATATATATCTATATATATATATATATATCTATATATATATATATATATATATATATATATATATATATATATATATAAGGCAGGTTTACGGAAATAAACAAAAGACGAAGGCAGGTGGAATGCAAACAAACAATTGTATTAGTATGGCGCTCAGGAAATATAAATAAAACAAGTCTTTAACGTTTCGAGCCTACGCTCTTCAACAGAAAGATACACAGAGAAAAAACACAGAAAGAAGGAGAGAAAAAATGCGTGCAGAGGCTAGCGAATCAACATGGCGATCTGATTTCGGCCAGAAGTCAAAGATCAAACGTGAGACGCAAGAGCGAAATTAGGGGAGATAATAGGGTTAAATGACCTCGCTCCAACATAAGAGTGTGTGTGTGTGTATGAGAAGAGTGTGTGTGTGTGTATGAGAGAGTATTAGTGCGTATGAGAAGGCGCAGGAGTGACTGTGTGGTAAGTAGCTTGTTTACCAGCCACATGGTTCCGGGTTCAGTCCCACTGCGTGGCACCTTGGGCAAGTGTCTTCTACTATAGCATCGGCCCGACCAAAGCCTTGTGAGTGGATTTGGTGGACGGAGGCTGGAAGAGGCCCGTCGGATATATGTATATATGTATATATATATAGACGCAGGCGTGGTTTTGTGGTTCAATCCTACTGGGTAGCACCTTGGGCAACTGTCTTCTGCTAAAGCCTCGGGCCGACCAAAGCCTTGTGAGTAGATTTGGTAGACGGAAACTGGAAGAAGCCCTTCGTATATATATATATATATATATAGGGGTAAAATATGAAAATCAACGAAAATGCCATTGCAAATAAAAAAAGGCTATTTATGACAGGTAACGACAAATATATACATTTAAAATGACTGAGGTAGTAATAATAGTTATAAAAGTCATTATTATGAGATGATTATAAGGTGATAATAAAGTAAGAGAACAAAGCGATTTGTAAGGGAGGTAAGTATTTCTGGATTTAGAGATGTGAGTGGTGTAGGAAGTGTATAGCGGTTAGTGGTTTTAATTGAAGATTTAGTGGTGTTCTGTAATGAGTTGTGTGTTCATATTTAGTTGGTGGAGAAATTTATTAATGAAAGATGCCTTTTTATTCAACCTTTGTTGCATTGTGGTGTTCTGTGAACATTGGTTAAAGGGAAATATTTAGAAATTGGGATTAAGATTCCTGGCACACCTTTCTATGTGTTCACTCACCTTTAACTGTCTGTATTGTTGGTGACGGATTTGCTCTTTGTGAATGATTCTTTGACGGAGCGAAATTCCTGTTTGTCCAATATAGAGTTTACCACATCTTATGCATGTCATGACATAGATTACATTTATTGAGGCGCAGGTGAAATTTGATTTGATCTTAAATATTTCTCCTTGTTTGAATTGGAATTCTGAACCCTCCAGAAGGTTCCACAGTTAGAACGTCCACATTTTGTCACTTTTGGCTCTGTTGTCTAGCGCTGGTTAATATTTTTTTCAGTGACTTCGGTTGCTTTTTACTTTTTATAATTTTATATGAGCTTAAAATTTCGTTCATTGTTTTGTCTGCTGTGAGGATGGGAAGATTTTGGGTGATGATGTTGAAGGCTTCATTGTTTCTAGGGTTATGTGTGGAAATGTACGGGAGTATTTTTAAGTCTTGTTTAGTATTTCGGCTAGTTTTCCTTAACATTTGTATATCTATTTCCTTAGCTCTTTTGATGCCTTCATTTACTAATGAGATTGGGTAGTGTCTTTTAGTTAGTGTAGATCTAAGTTCAAGGAGTCTATGTTCTCGAGTGTATGTATCGGAAACTATGGTGCAGATTCTTTTCGCTAGGTTAAAGGGTATGTTAATTTTTATGTGTTTGGGGTGGCAGGAGTTAAATAATAGGTATTGTTTAGAATATGTGGGTTTATAAAAGATGTCTGTTTCTATGTGGTTGTTAACTATTCTAATTAAGATGTCTAGAAAAGGGAGTTGCTTACTGTTGTGTTCCATAGTGAATTGTATGTTGCTGTGTATGTTGTTGAGCATTCTTTCGAAATCAAGGAGTTGATCCATGCTGTCTTTCCAAAGTATGAAACAATTATCTAAATATCTCTTCCAGTTCTCCTTTAAGTACAATTAAAAGAGGCGCCATATTTTTCTAGTGATGATTGGTATAACTTGAGTTCGTGGTAACCCATTACGAGGTTTGCAATCACTGGAGCAGCTCTGGTTCCCATTGCAATTCCGCATTTTTGTCGATAGTAAGTAGTATCGAACAAGAAATGATTGTTCAGCAGGACGAATTTCAGTGCTTCAATTATAAAATTGTGGTTAATTCGTCCTGAGATCTCTTCTGGGTATTTTTCTAGCCAAAATGTGATTGCTTCTATACCATAGTCGTGTGGAATATAGGTGTATAGATTTACCACATTGAAAGATACCAGTAGTGTTCTGTCCTTTACTGTCTTCGGGAGGTGGTTCAGCATGTCTAGGTCATCCCTGATAAAGCTTTTCACATATTTTAAAAGAGGTTTGAGAAATATGTCGAGGAAGTTGCTCAAACGGTAGGTTTCACAAGAAGGGCCAGCTATGATGGGTCTCAGTTTGAGGTCAGTAGGGGGAGGGACATTAATGCATAGGCTTGTAGAGACTTTCCAGGCTTCACAAATGTGTGGATTTTTATGTATTATGGGTAATCCGTAGAATAGACTAGGACTGTATTTGAAATTGGATAAATAGTCTATTTCATGTGTAGTAAGACCCTTTCCATGAATTTGGAGTAAGGAGGATAAGTTTTTCAGTGTTTTCTATGGGTTGTAATAGTTTCTCATAGTAAGTATTATTTTCCAACATGGAAAGTATTAAATTTTTGTAGTACTCTATATCCATCAATACTATCGCACTTCTTTTGTCGGTTTCTTTAATAGTGAGGTTTATGTCATTTTTTAGCTCGACAAGATCTTTCCATTCGTTTAAATTAAGGTTGGATTTGATGGGTTGTTTTGGAATGGTATTGTAAGGAAAACAAGTTATGTGATCACAGAAAACATCAAGTGCTTTATTTCTACCTTTTGTAGGATGGTGCTCTCTTTTGTTTTTCACTATTGAATCATCTTCACTGGTGTAGTTGTAAAGAGCTTCTGTGAGGCGTAATTTTCGGCAGAAGTCCAAAGTATTGTCCTTGATTTCATTCGGGTTCGATCTGCGGGGGGTAGGGGTAAATTTGAAACCTCTTGCTAGGATTTTGATTTGTATAGAACTCAGGATTTTCTTTGACAGGTTGATTATTTTCGGTTGGACTTGTTTATTTGTTTCCATTTCACATCTCTGTTTCTCTGGTTTGCGTCTAAAAAATGGTTGTAGTATGTGGATTGTAGTGGAAGGTCTGTATTTTGTTTGGTTTGCTGAGGAAAAGGTGGGTGTAAAGTGTGTCTATGGTAGTATGTTTGTGGTGGAGTGGTTGTGGAGTGTACTGGATTATGGTTGTACTGAGGGTTGTTATATCGTCTGTGGCTAATGTAGTTTGGGTTTAATTGATATTTAATATCGTGATATGGTTGGAGGGAGAGGTTATGTTGTCTAGTCATGTTTTGTTTCGTTGACTGCTTGAAGTGGCTGTGTTGGGGGTAAAGTCTTGGAGGTAAGTTCTTCCTGGTAGGAATTGTTTCATCAAAACTTAGGTTAGTCTGGAAGTTTTGATGAAATCTTTGGTTTGTATGTGGGATACCTTGAAGATTAAGTCTAGATTTCCTCCTGTGGGTTGAATTATCGATAGTTGTTTGATAGTTATTTGGGGGAGTAAGAGAGTTAAAGAAGGTCGAGTTGCGACCCTAGACCGTCTGTGGTTTGTGTTTAATACACATGGGGTCATTTCTGTGTCTGTTTTTGGTTTATTTTTCTTCAGGAAGGGGTTAACACACACACACACACACACACACACACCACACACACACACACACACACACATATATATATATATATATATATTATATATATATATATATTCTGTGTGTGTGTCTGTGTTTGTCCCCCCCCCCACCATCGCTTGACAACTGATGTTGGAGTGTTTACGTCCTCGTAACTTAGTGGTTTAGCAAAAGAGTTCTATAGAATAAGTACTGGGCTTACAAAGAATAAGTCCTGGGATCGATTTTTTCGACTAAAGGCGGTGATCCAGCATGGGCGCAGTCAAATGACTGAAACAAGTAAAAGAATATATATATATATATATTTTTTCAATAATAATAATAACGGTAAAATTAATTAATTAATTAGTAATTAATAATTTTACCAAGCAGTGTTCAGTATGTAAAAGGACCATTTACGGCAAATTTAAACAATATTTTATATAATTAGGGTTCAGCAAAAAAATTTTGCTTTACCACTCACTGAACTTCTACTTTAAGAGGAGTCTCCTAAAGTAGAAGAAATAGCTAATTTTTTTGGCTGCTATTTCTAAAAGTTCAGTGTGTGGTAAAGCAAAATTTTTGTGCTGAACCCTAATTATATTACATATATATATATATATGCATATTTAGATTGAGGAGATAATTATAATCTTGGCTATGACCTCACCACATCAAGCACGATCGTGATTAGTGTAGTAATCCAAAATAAAAACGTGATTGTTTTGCTGTAACAGTTGTATCCACAGCCAGTTCTGTTTAGCGTGTCAGATAAAGCTGCCAGTGCCAAGCAGAAAAGAAGTGGAGTGAGCGTGTCTCCCTGGAATATTCCTCTTCTAATGGGGATGGCTTTGATTTTTATGAGTCCCTCTTTTGTCTGGAGCTGTAGCACTTTTGGCCATTTATTCATGGAACGTTTTATGCCTTATGATTATTGGTGATACCTTGTTCATGGCTAGTGTATCAAGGATCCATGTGTGGGAAATACTATAAAAAACCTTTCGATAGTAGATCCAAGCCATGTTTAGACCCTTCTTTTTCCTTCGGCTTTCTTCTGTTATAGCTTTATTGATCAATAACTGATCTTTGCAGCCGTATGATTCCTTGCAGCATCCCTTCTGCTCTTCTGGAAACAAGTGGTTTTCTTCCAGATGTTTTGCCAATTCTCTGCGATGTTATTGTAGTAAAGGCTTTGTAAATTGTAGGGAGATAAGTTATCAGTCTGTGGTTTTGTGGGTTTGTCGTTGCAGTGGATTTGGGGATTAAGATGATTTTCCTTTCCTTGGGCCATTCAGGCGTTGTCTCTGGCTCTAATAGTATCTCAGTCAACGTTTTATTATTCCTATTAGACATTTTAACCAGAAATTGAGGATCTTGTCGTGCCTGAGTGCCTTCCATTTGCTTAGTTTTTGTGGTGCCTGGGTCATCTCTTCCGTTGTTATAGGAATCCAGAGTTGTTCAGGTACTGTATTTGTTATTTTGATAGATCTTTTCTGAGGTTGTTCCTTCACCGCCCATATTTCTTTCCAAAATTCTTCCACTTCTGCTGTTGATGCTGCATTGATCTCTATTTTATTTTTGCCAAGTTCTTGGTAGAATCTTTTGGGGTTGGAGTTGAACTGTTTGTTTTATTCGAAGAAACGTTGGCGTTTCCCATACAGACGGATTCTTTGTGCTTTGGCGAGGTTATCTTGATTTAGCTGTTCTTTTACCTCAGGTACCTTGTTCTGTAATTTTGATACTACTACTACTACTACTACTACTACTATTATTATTATTATTATTATTATTATTATTATTATTATTATTATTATTATTATTATTATTATTATATACTCAACCCCAGGTGTCGCAATCACACTTAATATCAAAATAAGGAAACTGCAGTTAATTCAACGCAACTATCTTCTACACCTATGCACACAGATACCATCTCTAGTGATTTTACCTGCTCTTAGATCCGAAACTTTGATATAAAAATTAATGAAATTCATGACTGTAAAATTAATGTTAATAATAACCTTATTTGTACCACCAGTAGTAATAAAAGGGATACTTGAGTAAGTGTAACAATAGCGATAATAATAATAATAATAATAATAATAATAATAATAATAATAATAATAATAATAATAATAATAATAATAATAATGGGGAGCATTAGTAGGGATGATAATGAAAATGTTTAAGATAATGACAATAGGAATAATTACTGTATTAATAATCTCGGTAGAGCAAATAACAACGATTACAATTCTGGTACCAATAATTATAAGGTCAAAAACAAGAAAAGCCATAATAATATGCGGAATACTAAATTTAGCAATACATATACCACACCAAGTGATAAGCACAACAGCAGTTATATGCATAATTCTGAAAGGAACACTACGTGTACCAAGGTGAGTCCGTCAAACATAACCACTGAAATGACTCACACTAATAGAAGAAAAAAAGGAATGTTACCTGATATAGCCCTTCACATAATCTCCTGATAAAAGACTAACGTCTGAAACGCTAAATCACCTTTTCTTTCCAATAATGCGTTAAACTAATACCATATTTATTAAAACTTGTTTCTCCTCTGTTGTATTGTTCTTCATTGTATTTATATATGTATGTATGTGTGTGTACGTATGTATGTGTGTGTGTGTGGTGTGTGTGTGTGTGGTGTGTGTGTGTGTGTGTGTCTGCGGATACACGCACGCGCAAGTGTGTGCGCGAGCGAATCAATGTTGTTCATTATTCATTTTTTAAATTATATATTTCTGATATATATATTTCTTTCCTGTGATATCTTATTGATTTTTGTGGGTTTGTGTATACATATATATGTGCGTGTTTATACTTAACTGAGTGTACGTGTATGCTTGTATGTATATATGAATGCATGTATGATTTAGTTTGTACTTTGATGTATGCTTGTTTTTAAGCGTGTTCATATGCATGCATATATATATATATATACACATATATATGTGTACGATTATTATTATTATTGTATTCTTTCTTTCTTTTACTTGTATCAGTCATTTGACTGTGGCCATGCTGGAGCACCGCCTTTAGTCGAGCAAATCGACCCCAGGACTTATTCTTTGTAAGCCTAGTACTTATTCTATCGTTCTCTTTTGTCGGAGCGCTAAGTTACGGGGACGTAAACACACCAGCATCGGTTGTCAAGCGATGTTGGGGGGACAAACACAGACACACAAACATGCACCCCCATGCCCCCCACAAATATATACATATATACAGCGGGCTTCTTTCAGTTTCCGTCCACCAAATCCACTCACAAGGCTTTGGTCGGCCCCAGGCTATAGTAGAAGACACTTGCCCAAGGTGCCACGTAGTGGGACTGAACCCGGAACCATGTGGTTGGTAAGCAAGCTACTTACCACACAGCCACTCCTATGCCTGTCATTATTATTATTATTATTATTATTATTATTATTATTATTATTATTATTATTAACGTCATCATCATCATCATCATCATCATCTTCATCACCATTATTTCTATAATAATAATAAAAATAATGAATTATGTCTTTCCATTTCTTTAATAATAATGATTTCTTTTAGATATTTTTTCACACGGAATCTAACATGTACCCTGACACACCTACATACACAACATACTAACCCACATGCATATACAACACCCCCCCATGCACACAGAGACACGGATATATTTAAATACGTAACAATAATAGCAGAGCAAATATGCGTGAACCACTACAATAGCAAAAATAGAAAAAACACAGACAGCAAAACCAAAATTAATAAAATAATATTGATACTATTGTTTATTGTTATTGTTGTCGTTGTTAATAACAATTATAACAACAACAACAACAACTAATAATAATAATGATACTGAAAATAACAATAGTAATAATAATAATAATAATAATAATAATAATAATAATAACAACAACAACAACAACAATAATAATAATGCTCAATACCACAGATTTGCTTGTCAGTTGCTTGACCTTCACCAGTTGAGCATGTCCCTTAGTGGCTGACGATATGTGCGTCTCTGATCATGAGCAGAAGGAGTGAGGGAAAGCATCATAGCCATGTGTTGAGAGGAATACTTTGTAGTTTGAATAATTAACTTCTGGAAACATGGGTATTTTGCTCATCACCCTTAAACAAACCTTATTTAGGGACCTTTTGAGCGAGATGGACTACTCAACCTGAAAAAGTTCTAGCTGGGCCCCAGCTACAAGGTCATGCGCTGTATTTCTTGATATAAGGTCACTATATCGCGCACATATGGTTATCAGACGGTAGTCATGATGGGTATACTGGGCTTCATGTATTTTACCCCAGTGTCACTTTGATGGCATGCACTACTCTCTCACTCAATAATAATAATAATAATAATATTTATCAAAAGGACGATATCAAAAGACGAATATCATTACCATCATCATCATTATCATTATCGTCATTATTATTAACACTATTTTTCATAATGATGATGATGATGATGGTAATGATCAATGCAATAATTGCTGTAGCCAAAGATCATTATCGTCGATCAATTGATTGGAAATAAATTAAATTTAAGATAAAATGGGGAATGAATTTTATAGAATGGGAAGATTAATCTTAATTATAGTTTTTTCCAATAGAGGCAAAGAAATGTTGAAGATGAAGACGACGATGACGACAATTTTGGAGGAGGGGATAAGTCGATTACATCGACTCCATTGCTCCAATGATACTTGTTTTATCGACACAAAAGGATGAAGTGCAAATTCGCTCGGCGGAACCGGAACTCCAAACGTAAAGGCAGACGAAATGCCGCTAAGCCCAGCGTGCTAACGATTCTGCCAGCTCACCGCTTTGCTCATGATGATGATCAAGTGAGGTGGGCATTACATGGTCAATTTACATTTTATGTGGGAGTTTACATAAAAGGTAACAGGAAAGAAAGGGAAAGGACAAGTGAAATAAAAGTATACATTTTGGCTGTGTGGTAAGATGCTTGCTTCCTAACCACATGGTTCCGGGTTCAGTCCCACTGAGTGGCACCTTGGGCAAGTGTCTTCTGCTATAGCCTTAGGCCGACCAAAGCCTTGTGAGAGGATTTGGTAGACAGAAACTGAAAGCAGCCTGTCGTATACACATATATATGTATGTATGTATGTATGTATGTATGCATGTATGCATGTGTGTGTGTGTGTGTCTGTGTTTGTCCCCCCAACATCGCTTGACAACAGATGCAGGTATGTTTACGACCCTGTAACTTAGCGGTTCGGCAAAAGACATCGATAGAATAAGTACTAGGCTTACAAAGAATAAATCCTGGGGTCAATTTGCCCGACTAAAGGCGATGCTCCAGCATGGCCCCAGTCAAATGACTGAAACAAGTAAAAGAATAAAAGAATAGTAGACACAATATGTGAACACATGATGCAGTCCTCCTGACTCAGAAGAATCTCCAAATAAGGTCAGCCAAAGAAACCCACAGAGCCAGGATTATCACGACCACAAAGTGCACAAGCTCTAGTCCAATCTATAGGAACATGCTTAAAGTAGGTCCATTCACCCTTACCATTTGTGCAACAGTCAGCAACCTTTTCACTGGGAGACTGCACTTCCCTCTCCACCATCACTTAGAAAAGTCGATGAAAGTGTCACTGAAGAGGAAGATATCTAACTTTAATTCCTTCAGCCTCGCCCACCATACAACCTCTTCCGCCATAGCCACTAGGCAAAGGAACACCGCAAACCCTGCCTTGATAAAGGCGTGTTGCCATAAGTCGTGAGCTTGCAGTTTGAAGTCTACTTGAAGGGACCCAGATAGCATCACTTCTGCCCTTGAAGTTAATTCCAAGTTTAACAATGCTGTCATGTAATACGCAAGATGTAACAAAGTAGGAGGAAGCCGTCTGGCTTTTTACAAGTCCCCCAGATAACTTTGACTCCAGATTATCTGTCTATATTTAAAATCTCTGTCATGACAGAGGCAAAATCAGTTCCTGTAACATTGCTTTCTATACTCAATATGTTTTCTACCCTCGTTCCTAACAATATTTGTTTGTGTGGGATTATTGTTGTATCGGCGGGGGAGGGGAGTGTCCATATGTACCTGAAAGTATTCCAAAGTAAAATCTTTATTTTCTAGTCCGTGAATAGAAAAAAAATAATAATAAAATTCACAGTCAGACCTCGCAAAAATACGTCTGCTCACTACGACAGACGGCAATAAATACATCAAGAACAACAACTAATACGACGACGACGACGACAATGATGATGACAACAACAACAGTTATATTTTTGCTTCATAAGTAGGTTCAAAACAAAAATGAAATAGATAACAGTTTCCGACCGAACTACAACAACAACAACACATTCATAAGGTAGCATTCCCTGGGAGCAGTCAATCTTTATGTAAGAACTTTCTCTTTCTGCTCTCTCAGTTACACATCTATGAAGAAAAAAGGAAAAAGGAATGTTTTTTAAACAGTAATTATTTCCCCTCCATAAAAATGTCTCACGTCGTAAAATGTTTAATTTAGGTTAATTCATTTGCCTCAGGTAATGTCATGCTGGTGATTTATAATAAGAAAGAAACGGTATTATACATGATTACCTGTGGAGGCGCATGGCTCAGTGGTTAGAGCGTCGAGCTTACGATCGTGAGGTTGTGAGCTCGAATCCCGGACCGGGCTGCGTGTTGTGTTCTTGAGCAAGACGCTTTATTTCACGTTGCTCCAGTTCACTCAGCTGTAAAAATGAGTTGCGACGTCACAGGTGCCAAGCTGTATCGGCCTTTGTCTTTCCCTTGGATAACACTGGTGGCGTGGAGAGGGGAGGCCGGTATGCATGGGCGACTACTGGTCTTCCATAAAAACAACCTTGCCCAGACTTGTGCCTCAGAGGGTAACTCTCTAGGTGCAAACCCATGGTCACTCATGACCGAAGGGGGTCTTTACCTGTGGCATTGTAATGAGCAAAACAAAAATTAGATATGAATATTCTATGCAAATTTTTCCTTGGTTTTCTATTTAAAATTCAAACTTCTAATCTCATTAAGATTTATCTTGAAATAATTGACTCTTTTGTAATAACTGGCAACCAGGGCACAATACATTATTGACAGGTGCGATACCTAATTGTATACATACATACATTCATACATACATACATCCATATATGCATACATACATGTATATATACATGCATACATACGTGCATGCATACATACACACACATATTCGTATGTACGTGTATACATACATAGATAAATACGTACACACATACATGCATACATACATAAATACATACATACATACATACATACATACATACATACATACATACATACATACATACATACATACATACATATACATATATGTAATTCCGTCTACCGCATATATGTATTTACCATAAAAATCTATGGACGATTCAGTGGAATGCTAATGCGTATACAAAAATTTATATAAACTGCTAGACGCAATGGGGTTTCTTGAGTCTGTTACCTCTCCTGTCAGCATGTGTGTATACATTTGCGCGCTTCCTACAGCATTAAGAGAATTTTAACTTTTATTTCTAGCAATGTAGGTGTCTTGTCACCCTTAGTCACACTTAGGGATGATTTAATTTTTCCTTTTTGGTATCACGTTGCGCCTAGCTGTTTATATTATATTATATTATATTTTATATATATATATATATATATATATATATATATATATATATATATATATATATATATATGTATGTATGTATGTATGTATGTATGTATGTATGTATGTATGTATGTATGTATGTATGTATGTATGTGTGTGCGTGTATGTATATGTGTGTGTGTGTGTGTATCAGTAAATGAGTGAGCGAGCGAGTGAGTGAGTGTTTATGTGCGTATGTGCCTAGAAAGGCAGACTATATACTAATCTAGTGTAGATGTAGTTAAGGAAGCCGAAAGAAGTGTGGATGTTGTGAGAAAGAATTACTGACTGAGAAACCAATATTTCATGATTCCAGGAACCGATCTATCAATCTCACAATGGTTTCAGATCGATTATACAAAGGCATATGACATGATTCCTCAATCCCGGATAATAGAATGTTTTGAGATGGTAACAGAGATAGTGGAGACTATCAGAATGCTGATAGTTAAGATTAGCAGTGAATGGGTGAAAAAAAAAAAATACAATATTAATTCTGTCGGAGAGTTAGGAAATATTAAGATCAATAGAAACAATTTGACGGTGTCTGTTTTCTCTATGTAGTATAAGCGATAACTTCACCACTGCTACAAAAATGATGATGGATAGATTTATAATGAAAGGCAGACATCATAAATCGCCTTCCATTGACAGACTGACTCGAAAGCATTCCTTAACAGAAAGAATCTACAGGATCTTGAGTAGAAATTGTTTATTTTTTCAATGGAGACATCGGAATAGAATTTGGGCTTAAAATATGGAGGTTTAATTATATAAAGAGGAAATATAAGGGAAATTAATGAGACGCAATCAGAAAATTATTTGATATAGAGATACTAAAGACTATAAATGACCGAGTCATGATGATGATTATGATAATGAGGATAAGGATGATGAGGATGACGATAATGACCATCATCATCGTTGTGGTCGTCGTTGTCATTTTTATCATTAGTGTTATCAACTCTGCAGCAGCAGAGGCAATTAGGCGACTCCACTCTTAAGTTTCATAAACTGTGGTTCTGCCCAACGATGTGATATATTAAGGAAGTTATTAAAATGTTAAAGTTATTAAAAATTGAAACCCATTAGTGACTTTTGGGACACCCTGTACATATTATTGATTTTATCAAAATTGAAACTGAAAGTTTCTCCCGCGACACGTGTTTCACGTTATTGTTTTCGCCTGGAGAATACATTGGCGTGAGACCTGCTTCAATTTCAATAAAATACCCATACGCTACCCTCTCATTCATCCGGTATAAACCAATGTACTTACAGAGTGTGCGTGTGTGTGTGTAAATAATGCTTTACTTTATTGTATGTTTTATTTTATTTTTCGCTTTATTTTTCTTAATTACTCCCTATCTTTGTCTATAAAGTCACTATGCAGTATTAAACCCCAGCGAAACTGAGTTTACTTAACAAGATACCCCCTATAACATCACCTGAGATGATGCCTCTGCACCGAGGGATGCACTACAACCAGTTATACAGTATCTCAATCGCGGGAGACTGATGCAAGATGCGTCGAAATGATCGTTGTGACCAATAAAGTTTATCATATATGCCAATTTCTGTCTCTATCATTTGTTCTCTGTGTGTGTGTACGTGTATGTGTGTGTGTGTGTGTTGTGTGTGTGTGTGTGTGTGGTTGATCGTCGATGCCATTGCACGCTTTCAACCGCTGTTTCACCCTGTCTCTGATTAACACTCTGCAGTTACTACACATGGGAGACAGACCCGAGGACAAATCAGATGGATGAAAAACTGCATTTTCGGTGTTCAGTGAATGAATTTAAAACTGGTAATGGGCTGTCCTTTATTCTTCCGACTGTATCGTGCATTTCCCTTTAAACTATTGCACACTATTTATGCAGTAAGTCTTTCAAGATCCTTTGCAGGCTTTGCACGGGTAGTGAAGATGGGCTTCAATAGGATGAAATGCAAAATCTGCCTCGGTGTGATATGAACTCAGTATGTCAACGATCGTAGCTAAATACAGAAAGGCTCGACGCTCTAACGATTCTCCTTACCGTCTGTGTGTGTGTGTGTGTGTGTGTGTGCGTATGTGTGCAAATACAGATATACCTACCTACGTACCTACCTACTTATTTACATGCATACATACATACATACATACATACATACATACATACATACATACATACATGCATACATACATACATACATACATACATACATACATACACGCACAAAACCACACACACACACAACTACACACACACGCACTCACACACACATTTAGCTTAGGCATTCCTTTGCTTCCTTTGTCATCGCATTTTCTTATGTGTGTGTGTGTATGTGTGTTGTGTGTGTGTATGTGTGTGTGTGTGTGTAGCTGTGTGGTAAGTAGTTTGCTTACCAACTACATGGTTCCGGGTTCAATCCACTGCGTCGCACCTTGAGTGTCTTCTATAGCCTTCAGCCGACCAAAGCCTTGTGAGTGGATTTGGTAGACGGAAACTGAAAGAAGCCCGTCATATATATGTATATATATATAATAAATTCAGGGTGAATACTTGATAAATGTAAGCACCTGTATATGCCAGCTAGTAGCATAGGTGAGAGGATATATGTATCAAATGAAATAAAATGAAAAACAGGACACAAAGGATGTCGCGGTACATATGTTTCGAGCTTTATAGAAGAACTTATTCTTACATCAATGCATAATCGACATAACAGATAGTTCAAAACCCTCTTCAGCCGCATGGAATTGCTACACCAAAGACTTGTATCACATTATGAAAGGTTTGAGAAAGAACATTTGGTATTATTTATAATGGTAGGTAAACCGAGTATCACTGGGAAAGTATGTTTGTAAATCTTCATACTCAAATAGGCGTACATAGTATTATTAGACTCCAAACGTATGTATGTATGTATGTATGTGTACGCAGGTGTGTGTATGCGTGAACATGTGTGAACATGTACAGACGCATACATGTATGTGTATATATGTATATATGTATATATATATATATATATATATATATTATATATATATATATATATATATATATATATATATATGTACGTGTATATATATATATATATATATGATATGTGTGTGTGTGTATATGTGCGTGTATGTGTAGGTATATGCATGTGTGTATGTGCATATATGTGTATGTGTGTATATATATGTATATATATATACGAAAGAAGGTTTGAAAATGCAATTTAAAAGATGTTTATTTATTTTACCGGTTTCACTCTTTGGAAAAAGATTATCAAAAGTAACATGTGGAAGTTTGGTTGCGTTAATCATTGGTTGTTGCAAATTGCTACATTACATATATATATACAGTCTTTGGAAACAGGGACATGTTAAGGACATAATAAAGTACAACAGTATGTTGGGAATATAAAGAGGTTTAACAAGCTCATTGAAAAAATGGGCAGAAAAGATTAAAACAAATATATTATACATCTCAGGGTAATTTCCAGGACGAATTATTAAAAAAATTCAGTACAGAATATTATGAATTCAAAAAGATTTACATTAATGTAGTGGCGAGGTTGTTACTGACCTGTCCGTTTTAGCATAAATGTGGAATTGAAAAGGATGTATCCTTTTTTTTTCTTTTTTTGGCTTTCCTTCAAGCATCAATGATTTTGGGGTTAGGATGAGGTGAATATGTGTGTCTCTGCGTGTATGTGTGTGTGCATACATATACATGTGGTGTGAATAGATGTGTCTGTGTGTCTGTAGTATTTGGTCAGGTGGTGTCTGTTTGTCAAACGTGTGTGTGGTTGTCATGGTGTTGTGTGTGTGTGTGTGTGTGTGTGTGTGCGTGTGTACGCATGTATGTGTGTGGATGGCATTTGACATGGTGCTGCGTGTGTATACATGTGTGCCTGCATGGAGGTGAGATTGGTGTGAGTGTGTGTATCCCTGTGTGCGTGCACATACACGTATACAAGTGTCTGTGTGTGTGGGGGGGCTGTTTTTGATTGGTTCCAGGGTGGTGTAAATAGATGTGTGTTGTTTAAAGAATTTTTTGGGGTAGGATGGTGTGCGCATATGCGTGCCCGCCCGCGCGCGCGCGTCTACGCGTGTGTGCGGGCCATACACACACACTGCATACACAATACACACACACACACATCATACACATACAGACCAAACACACACACATCTCACCCCCCCACCCCCATACACACACCACACACACACACAACACACATACACACATAATCTACACACACACAACACACACACACACAACACACATACATACAGAATACACAAACACACAACGCACATACATATAATACACACACACAACACACAAATATAACATATATTTATATACAATATACACACATATAACACACACACACAACACACACACACATAACATACACACACACAACACACGCACACATACATACATAATATAAATACAACACATATACACCTAACACATATATACATACAATACACATACACAGCATATATATAATACACATACACAATATATACATATAACATACATACACAATACATACATACAATATATATATATAGACAATGCATATACATATATACATATATATATATATATGATGTTTACATACACATACATAAATATACCACATATACACACAATATACATACAATGTATACATATACATATACACATACATATAACATATATATACACAACATACACATACACAATGCATACACATATATACATATAATGTATATACATGTATCCATGCATATACAACACATATACAATATACATACATGCAATGCATATATACACATACATATACACATAATGTACACATACATATACAACACACATACCTATAATATACATATACACAATGCACATACATATAATGCACATATATATATATATATATATATATATATATTCACATATATACACACACATATATATACAATGCACACACACACACACACAAAATACATACATATAACGTACACACAGATATATATATATATACATACCACGCACACACAAACAATGTATTCACATATACACACACACAATGCATACACACACAAACACAACACACACATATATACATATATATAACACATATACACACATAAATACATACACACACAATGCACACACACACACACATGCACACACACACACAACGCACACACACACACACAACCCACACAACACACACACACATACATAACATACATATATATAATGCATGCGCGTGTGTGGTCAATGCCCGCTAGTGCGCCCTATGTGTGCATGTGTCCGCCTGCATGATACGCTGCGAGTGTGCGCGTGTCTTTGTGTGCTTGTTCTGGATGTGTGCCTAGGGGGTATGTTAGAGTATGTTTAGTTGTAGTCTGTATTTTTGAATAAGATTACTTTCCCTATTTATTCGTGTTTGGTCTGTGGTGTCATCCGAGCATTGGTATAGTGGGAAGACTAAGAATTTGGGGTACTTATTGTGTGCACAAAGGTCTAAGTGTCCACTTAGTGGTATCTGTCTTGTGGAGGGGTCCCTCAGTTGTTGTCGGTGAACTGTCATTCTTTCTCTGAGGGTAAGGCTCGTTTGCCCTATGTAGTCTTCGTGGCACCCTTCACACCTTATGACGTAGAGTAAATTTTTTGATGCGCACGTGAAATTATTTTTTATGATGAATGTGTGTCCCGACCGGAACTTGTACGTCGATCCCTCAATGAGGTGGATGCAAGTCCTGCAGTTGGGGCGACCACATTTTTTTATGGTGGGCGGTGGGTTTGTGTTGTGTAATTTTGCGTTGGTGAGGAGGTTTTTTAGGGATTTAGGTTGTCTCTTACTTTTTATTATTTTATGAGCTGCCAGTAATTTTTTCAGGCGTGGGTCTTGATTTAGTTGTGGAATGTTGTTGTATATAATAGTGTAAGCTTCTGCATTCCTTGGTTTGTGTGTTGAGAGATAGGGGCGGCTATTTACTGTACTGTGGATGTGTTTAGGTTTTCGTAGGTCTTGAGTGTTGATTGATTTGGCCCGTTCTATTCCGTTGTCTACTAGTGATGCCGGGTAATGTCTTTCGAGAAGAATTGCCCTTAGTTCCCGGAGTCTTCTATTTCGTGTTGTGTCATTTGAGACAATTGTGCAGATTCTTCTCGCTAGGTTGAAGGGGATATTTGTCTTTGTGTGTTTTGGGTGATTAGAGGTGAATAGAAGGTATTGTTTAGAGTCAGTGGGTTTGTAATGGATGTCAGTTTCAATGTTGACGCCTTTTTTAATGATTAGAATGTCAAGAAAAGGGAGTTGGTCCTGACTATATTCCATTGTGAATTGAATGTTGTTATTTACACTGTTGATAAGGTTTTTGAAGTCAGTAAGTTGGTCGAGTGTGTGGGACCATAGGATAAGGCAATCATCTAAGTAGCGTTTCCAGTTCTCCAACAGGTATTTGTGGAAAGACTGGCCGTACTTATATTTGGATTTTTCATAGATATGTGATTCCAGGTAGGCCATCACCAGGTTTGCATAGATAGGTGCAACTTTCGTACCCATTGCAGTTCCTGAAACCTGTCTGTAAGTGTTGTTATTGAAATTCATGAAGTTGTTTTGCAGAATAAATTTGAGGCCCTCAATGATGAATTCTTTTTTTATTCTTTCCGGGATCTCATTGGGATATTTATCCAGCCAGAATTTAATGGCTTCCAGTCCATATTCATGTGGGATTGTGGTGTAAAGATTAATTACATCAAAGGAAACGATTAAAGTGTCTTTATCGGTATGTTTGGGGAGATGATTTAATAGGTCCAGGTCATCTCTTACAATACTTGGAATATGTTTCAGTATTGGTTTTAGGATGATATCTATAAAGTTGCTAAGTCTGTGTGTTCACAACTTGGGCCTGCCACTATTGGTCTCAGTTTGAAATCAGTGGGATGTGGTATAGTGATGCAGGTTGAAGTGGACTTTTGCAAGCTTCTGTGATAATTTGACTCTTGTGTATTTTTGGAAGCCCATAGAGTGTGCTGGTTTTGCAATTAAAGTTTGTAATGTAGTCGCATTCCTTTGCTGTTAAGTCATTCCGGTGTTGGTAAATGAGTGCCTTCAGTTTGGTCATTGTTTTGGATTGCTGGTAGTCGACTACTCTTTCATAGTATGTGGTATCCTCTAAAAGGAGAGATACAGAGTTTTTATACTGCTCAGTATTCATAACAACGACGACCGTACTACCCTTATCAGCTTCCTTTATTGTGACGTCATGATTGTCTCGTAGCGTATGGATGATTTTCCATTCACTTTTACTGGTGTTGGGTTTGGGTTTAGGTTGTGGGAGTTCACCATAAGGGAAGTTTGAGATGTAATCGCAAAATTTGTCTAAGGTTTTGTTTTTGCCTTTTATGGGATTATAGCTGCTTTTGTTACGGACCATTGATTCGTCGATATTATTAGTTTCCTTGTCAAAACATTCCTCTGTGAGGCGTAATTTTCTGCAAAAGTGTGAGATGTCATCCTGTATTTCCCTCAGGTTAGGGTATTGCGGAGTTAGGGTGAGTTGGGGTGTATGTAGTGTGTGTGTATGGCCCGCACACACGCGTAGACGCGCGCGCGCGCGGGCGGGCACGCATATGCGCACACCATCCTACCCCAAAAAATTCTTTAAACAACACACATCTATTTACACCACCCTGGAACCAATCAAAAACAGCCCCCCCACACACACACAGACACTTGTATACGTGTATGTGCACGCACACAGGGATTCACACACTCACACCAATCTCACCTCCATGCAGGCACACATGTATACACACGCAGCACCATGTCAAATGCCATCCACACACATACATGCGTACACACGCACACACACACACACAACACCATGACAACCACACACACGTTTGACAAACAGACACCATATAACCAAATACTACAGACACACAGACACATCTATTCACACCACATGTATATGTATGCACACACACATACACGCAGAGACACACATATTCACCTCATCCTAACCCCAAAATCATTGATGCTTGAAGGAAAGCCAAAAAAAGAAAAAAAACGGGTACATCCTTTTCAATTCCACATTTATGCTAAAACGGACAGGTTAGTAACAACCTCGCCACTACATTAATGTAAATCTTTTTGAATTCATAATATTCTGTACTGAATTTTTTTAATAATTCTTCCTGGAAATTACCCTGAGATGTATAATATATTTGTTTTAATCTTTTCTGCCCATTTTTTCAATGAGCTTGTTAAACCTCTTTATATTCCCAACATACTGTTGTACTTTTTTATGTCCCTAACATGTCCCTGTTTCCAAAGACTGTATATATATATGTAATGTAGCAATTTGCAACAACCAATAATTAACGCAACCAAACTTCCACATGTTACTTTTGATAATCTTTTTTCAAAGAGTGAAACCGGTAAAGTAAATGAACATCTTTTAAATTGCATTTTCAAACCTTCTTTCGTATATAATTCCACTCGTGCGATGCCCACAACTCAACTTTGTTATATATATATATATATATATATATATATATGTGGTGTGTGTGTGTGTGTGTGTGTGTGTGGTGTGTGTGTGTGTGTGTGTGTGTGGGTGTGTATGTGTATGTATATGTATATATGTATATATGTATATATATATATATATATATATATATATATATGTTGATTGAAGTTGACATGGGGTGTGTAATGATACCTACATCCGGACATATCACTAGTTGCAGGAGACAGGTTTATATATGTGAGAGTGGGTAAGTATGTAGACACACACGTACACACATACAAGATAGGCTTAAAGCATGTAACGTGGGACTGCTATAAACTGACCACTCGCCTCAACTACATCATATTTCACTCCTCTCCCCCCACCCCGATAATTAAAATAAATTTACGACGCTCACCACAGCATCAGAACTTTAACCCATTACTTCTCTGTCTTAATCCTTTTGTCTTTACGACCGCTTTGTATACTTTTGTATCTTTTTATCTTTATCTTATTTTATCTTTATTTTTGTTTTTTTATATTTTATTCTTTATTTTTTGTACATTTTACACTTTCACAATACATTTCTAGAATTTATGACCCTATTCCTGACGTTCTTTATATCTTTATATATTTATATTTTTACATCTTTACCTTTTATTATATTTTATATTTTATCATCTTTTATAATTATATTTATATTTATATATATTTTATGTGATCCAAACTTCATTAACGTTTCCTCCCCTTCCCCTCTTTTCTCCTTTTTCTCTTTCTCTTTCTCTCAACATCCAATCCTCCCTTTTTTCCTTCCCTCACAAGAAGAATGAACCCAACCGGAATCTACCCAGTATTCACTCTATATTGAGTGAGAAAACGATTTTTTGGAGTCTAATAATACCCTGTACACCTATTTGATTATAAAGATTTACAAACATACTTTCCCAGTGATACTCTGTGTGTGTGTGTGTGTGTGCGTGTGTGTGTGTGTGTGTGTGTATGTTTGTGTGTCTGTGTTTGTCCCCCCAACATCGCTTCACAACCGACGGTGGTGTGTTTATGTCCCCGTAATTTAGCAGTTCGGCAAAAGAACCGATAGAATAAGTACTAGGCTTACAAAGAAAACGTCCTGGGGTTGATTTGCTCGATTAAAGGTGGTGCTCCAGCATGACCACAGTCAAATTACTGAAACAAGTAAAAGAGTAAAAAGAGAGTAAAGAGTATATATATGTATAGATAGATAGATACCTGTATGTGTGTACACACACATACATTCACACACATCACACGTATATGTACGGAGAGCAAACATACGTTGACATATAGATAACACACAGAGAGAAACTATCTATATATAGCAACACAAGGTATCGAAGTTTATCAGCCAAACAAAAAGACATACGCCTCCACACAAGTCTTAAAACGAAATAATCTAATTTAAGCTATTTCCAACGCAGTGATATTTTAAGTTGCATCTCATTTACTCTTGTATCTTCTCTGAAAATCTTACATTTCGCCTACAAAATTTCTTTTCCAACGAGTTCCATCGTTACTATCCTTCCAAGAATATACTGAAGCTTTTCTTTTGAAGAAATTTGCAATTTTCTGCAAAGTTACTCAGTCTTTTATCCAAAATTTACTGTCGTTTTCTTATCTATTTGATATTAGTAAATGTCCGCCAGCCAGTAGTCGTGACATAAGTCTATTTTATTACTCAATGCGTTTTAGTTTCGGAAAGCCGACAATGAAATTTAAAATAATAACAATGATGATGATACTTATGATAATAACCTACTATAGGCACAAGGCCTGAAATTTTGGCGGAAGCCCCTAGTCGATTACATCCACCCCAGTGCTCACCTGGTACTTGTTCCATCGACCCCGAAAGGGTGAAAGCAAAATCGAACTCGATGGAATTTGAACTTGGAACGTAGAGAGGGATAAAATGTCGCTAAGCTAAAGATTCTGTCAGCTCGCAGCCTCAGCAGCTTCAAATTCTGGCAGAAGGGAGGAGGTAAGTCGATTATGTCGACCCCAGATTTTGAATGGTTAATATTTTATCAACTCCAAAAGAATTAAAGTCAACCTAAAAAGAATTTGAAATCAGAGTGTAAAGACGGAGGAAAAGCTGCGAAACATTTTGTGCGGCGTGCTAACAATTCTTTTCTACTCTAGGCACAAGGCCCGAAATTTTGGGGGAGGGGGCCAGTTGATTAGATAGATCCCAGTACGCAACTGGTACTTAATTTATCGATCCCGAAAGGATGAAAGGCAAAATCGACCTCGGCGGAATTTGAACTCAGAACGTAAAGACAGAAGAAATACATATTTCTTTACTGCTCACAAGGGGCTACACACAGAGGGGACAAACAAGGACAGACAAACTGATTAAGTCGATTATATCGACCCCAGTGCGTAACTGGTACTTATTTAATCGACCCCGAAAGGATCAAAGGCAAAGTCGACATCGGCGAAATTTGAACTCGGAACGTAGCGGCAGACGAAATACCTATTTCTTTACTACCCACAAGGGGCTAAACACAGAAGGGACAAACGATCGGTTTAAGTCGATTACATCGACCCCAGTACGTAACTGGTACTTATTTAATCGACCCCGAAAGGATGAAAGGTAAAGTCGACCTCGGTTGAATTTGAACTCAGAACGTAGCGGCAGACGAAATACGGTTACGCATTTCGCCCGGCGTGCTAACGTTTCTGCCAGCTCGCTACCTTTGAGTGATGACGCTAACAATAATAACGACAAGAACAACAACATGATAATGATGACGATAACGATATATATATATATATAATATATATATATATATATATATATATATATATATATATATATATATATTATATATATATATATATATATATATATTGTAATTTCTGGATGCTGCTGTCTTATGAAGTTTTCCTATCTTGTCGTTAAAACCACGAAATTGGGAGTAATAAACAGTCCGATAACTGATGAGGAAGTTATCCTCTTTTGGTATTTTGTCCTGCACTTTTCTCTCGTGTATTTACATATTTTTCACTCGTTGGTGATGTCATATACTCAATGTGCATATACATACATACATACATACATACATACATACATACATACATACATACATACATACATACATAATATATATATATAATATATATATATATATACATACATACATACATATATATATATACATACATATATATATATATATTATATATATATATTATATATATATATATATATATATATATATACATACATACATATATATATATAATTATATATATATATATATATATAATATATTAATAAATAAAATAAAACATATGCATATATATAAACATATATGTACGTACCTACCTCTACATGTACATATACACGCATATATGAGTACAGGACACCAAAAAGGACGTCGAACACAATGAGAAACGAAAACATAGACACAAACCAAAGGAACTGAACATTTATTTAAAAACAGCAAAAAAATAGAATACAGGACAATTAACACAAAGAAAAAAAACCCTTCTTCAGTCGCTAAAGCTTTCATCTACTCTACATGGTTTAACCTGATGATAGTGATGTTTGTGCCTGTTTTCATTGTCTTTCTATTGATTTATCTTGTGTTGTTGTTATTATATCATTTAGTTTTATTTTCTTTGAGCTGCTAATTCTTTTCATCTTGCGAATTTATTTTTAGAACTATTTCTGCATTTAAATTGTTGTCATACTCAAAATTTCCATTTAATATTTTGCTCATTTTCCCTTTTATTCAAATTTTCATTTGTGATGTTCTGGGTTATCTCCTGATTAAATTTTGTTGTGTTTCATTAATTTGTTTTCTAGACTAAGTCTATCTTCAGATATCACATTGTCAATCTAATTGAGTTTAATGTTTGTTTTATTCTCGCTTGTTTCATTTCTTTGCCCTTTGTTTCAATTTTCGATATGGACTCTTTCAAGTATTCTATTTCTACGTCTGATATATTTTAGTTTTGAGAATATTTCTTCTTAAATTAGCTAGTTACTGTTAGCAGAGACTCTCTTTCTCTCTCTCTCTCTCTTCTCTCTCTCTCTCTCTCTCTCTCTCTCTCTCTCTCTCTCTCTCTCCAGTTATTAAATGGGAATATTGTGTTATTTTCTTTATATATAGACTCTCATTGTAGAATATGTAAACAGTATAAAAGCGCATTCCTCTCGTCTTCATTCATGCTTTTTCTGTTTTATCTGAGACTTTTATTTAGTGTTTTCACTTTCATTGGGAGCCACCTTATTTGTTTCTGAGATTGTGCAGTTTCGACGCTCCATTTTCACAAATTATTTGCATTAAATACAAAATACGCATTCTTCTTTTTACCTCCTACTTCCACTTTGCTTTCATTCTTTCGAAGGTTGGGAAAATAAAATATCCATGAAGTTGTAAGATGATCGATATAATCGACTCTGCCCTTTGAATTTATGTGTGTGTTTGTCTTTGTGCCATTTTGTCCCACACCATCGCTTGACAGCCGGTGTTGGTGTATTTACGTCCCTGTAAGATAAGTGGCTCGGCAAAAGAGACCGATAGAATAAGTACCAGGCTCAAAAATATAATTCCTGGGTTCGATTTCTTCGACTAAAATAATTCTTCAAGGCGGTGTCCCAGCATGGCCGCAGTCTAACGACTGAAACAAGTAAAAGAAAAAACAACATAACACTGCATCTAAAATTGAGGCTAGTAAACTGTTAATTTATGCCAATTGTCCTTGGATAATATACACAGCTATGGAGAAAAAGATGGAAACCTTTGAGACGTGAATATTTCACAGATTGAATAGGGTAAGCTGGAAAGGAAGGGTAACAAATGCTGCAGTACAAGAAAAGGATGAGAGTCCAACGACAGCTTTTGTTGAGTACACAA
Organism: Octopus sinensis; assembly: GCF_006345805.1. Taxonomy (NCBI): domain Eukaryota; kingdom Metazoa; phylum Mollusca; class Cephalopoda; order Octopoda; family Octopodidae; genus Octopus; species Octopus sinensis. The sequence goes on from NC_043003.1 coordinate 99,469,487, forward strand.
AGTTATATTTTGGTCACTGTCTATGACTAACCGAAAAGGAAGTGTTCGGGGGAAAGAGAGCGGATTGATAGCATCAAAGAATGGACTGGAAACAATAGCTTGGCTGATTGTATGGCGACTCTTGGACAGAGGAACGGCAACTGATAAATGAGGATTTTTTTAATTGCCAAGATTTAAAATGGCTTTTAATTCAACAACTAGTTCAGGGTAATTTCATAACTTTTCAGTTCACATCTACCTCAAAAGCAATCATTTGGTATTTTTTTGAGTCGCTAATCAATATATCCTCCACCTCCTCCTCCTCTTCTTCTTCTTCGTCCTCCTCGTTGTTGTTGTTATTATTATTATTATTATTATCATTATTATTATTATTATTATTATTATTATTATTATTATTATTATATTATTATTATTATTATTATTAGAATAGCTTAGTGGTTAGGATGTTTGTTGTAAGGTATTAGTAATAATGGTACATCCCTCCCATGTGACGAATAAAATAACCTAGTTACTATAAGTAAAGGGAAGCACGTGAAGTACTAGAGTACATAGTAGGCGTTCAGATTGTTGTGTCTTTACTAGTTTTACTAAGTATACCAAAGTGGGCGTTATAACAGTCCAACAGATTAAGTGGCGACGAGGATTTAAACAATTCACGAGGAATTAATAAATTCGACGAGGATAAGCCAATTCATGTGAAGTTAATAGAAACTTGAAGAGGGGTTAATAAACTCAAAAAGTTGGTGTACGTATTTTAAGAAAAATCGTAAAAGTATCGAAAATTCGTTGGCAGGTTTGATTGAGTTGCAAAACAGCAACAACAGCTGAAAGAACAACAACAATAGCAGATACACCAGCAAGAGCAACAACATAAGCAGCAACAACAACAAATAATATTACAGCAACAATTACAGCTGTAATGTAGAAGTCATCAGGAAATTCAGAAAAAAATGTTCTCGCCAGACTATGTTGCGAACTCGATAACAGAGTTCAAATACAAACCTGACGAAGGAGTTACCTTCGAAGTATACAACAGAAGATATGAGCAACTTTTCGCGAAAGAATGTAAAAATTGGGATAACGAGATGAAAACGTGCTTAATCTCGAGAAAACTGGCGGCAACAGAACATGGACGATACAGTAATTATGTACAACGAAGAAAACTTTCGGACATAAACTTTTATGACACTATAGATATATTGTGTAAAATTTTCAGTGAAAATATCTCCTTGTTCAACACACGTTGAAAGTGTCTGAACATAGAGAAAAACAACGATGAGAATTATATCACACATGCTGGTGGGGTAAATAGGGAATACGAAAAGTTCAAGCTGGACGAATTCACGCCAGATATGTTCAAATGCCTGATTTTTACACGGAAACTAACTGCAGAAAAAGACGCAAAGGTTAGAACTAGAATTGTCGCTAAGCTGGAACAAAACCAGGATGTAACCCTACAAGTGTCAGAAGAATGTGACAGAATAGTCAAATGAAGACACGACACTATTTTGGATATATTTGGGGTACCTAGATCTGCTCAGGACTTAGTGCTTGCTTTTTTCATGGGTATGAGTAATTATTTCATTTATGTCTTACGTATTTATCGCTGAGGAGGGGAAAATTCTTATGAATTAACTCTGAAATTGGGACCAATACGGTAATAACGAAATCTTTAAAAAATTTCTTTCGGCTTGTTTCGAGACGCATAAATTATAATGGTTATTGACAATTTTGTCTATTTTCGGCATATTTGGCATTAGAATTTTTCTTTTGCCCTTATTTTATAAGTTATTTATAAATTTAACCTTTAAAGGTATTTTTTAATATGCTGGCCATTGATAAAAGTTTTTTCGAAAGAATTTTATCCTACATTAGATGTAAATTTAATAGTGTTCACTTCCGGACACTCTCACTCTGTGAAAGTTTCTAGTTCGAATCACACGTGTCTCGAGATGTGCTGAAGATTTTCTATTTTGGATATATTTGGGGTACTTAGTTCTGCTCAGGACTTAGTGCTTGCTTTTTCCATGAGTTTGAGTAAGTATTTCATTTATGTGTAGACAGAAACTGAAAGAAATCAATTGTATATATATATATATATATATATATATATATATATATATATATATATATATTATATATATATATATATATATATATATATATATATATATATATATATATATATATATATATATATATATATATATATATAATTTTGGTGAATTGAAGAAATGGAGCTGAACGCAGATTGAACAGAAATCGTTTTATTTCATTCAATGAAATAAAACGATTTCTGTTCAATCTGCGTTCAGCTCCATTTCTTCAATTCACCAATAATATTTTAATTTCAATTATCCGCACCAACGCACGGTTGCAACACCATATGGTTGTACCTCCAACCGTGCTGTTTACTGCTGTGATTTTTGCTACCAAGGTATCGGTTAAACTTTTGATTAATCTACTACAAGATTATTCATCTTTCTATTTCACATTATATATATATATATATATATATATATATATAATATATATATATATATATATATATGTATGTATATATGTAAGTCTATGTATGTGTCTTTGTGTTTCTCCCTCATCACTGCTTCACAACTGGTGTTCGTTTATTTACATCCCCATAACTTACTGGTTTCACAAGAAGAAACTGATAGAATACCAGGCTTATCAAAATAAAAAAGCACTAGGCAGTGTCTCATATTTTTGTTTGCCAACTCAGTTGTATCTATTAATTTATCTTTGTGTATATGTGTGTGAGAGAGTGTGTATACACACACACACACACACACACACACACACACACACACACACACATATATATATATATATATATATATGGATTTCGTAGACAGGAACTAAAACAAATCAATCGTATATATATGTATATATGTAAGTGTATGTGTGTGTCTTTGTCTCTGTGTTTCGCCCTCATCACTGCTTCACAACTGCTATCCATTTATTTACATCCATATAACTTACTGGTTTCAAAAGAAAAAACTAATAGAATAAGTAGCAGGCTTATCAACATAAAAAAGCGCTAAGCTGTGTCCCATATTTTTGTATGCCCACTAAGTTGTATCTATCAATTTATCTCTCTCTCTCTCTCTCTCTCTCTCTCTCTCTCTCTATATATATATATATATATATATATATATATATAACACCCTAATGGGGGCCTTAACTCCCATATTTTAGTCATTTGTTTTATGATCCAAAACTAGGTCAAAAGTACTGAATGGATTTTTACGAAATTTGGAAATTATATTCTATGCATAAGGGCCATAACCCCCATGACAATTCATATATTTTTGCTGTTGATGAAATTTTAATCACAGATATTAGACACAAATAAAGTAATATTTATAAAATTTCATCTTCTTATAAGTTAGAAAGACCCCTCCATGGGGACTTAACACCCACAATTTTGTCATTTTATCTAAGCAAAAACGAATACAGTTGTACTCTTGGAAGCTGTAGGGTTACCAAGGCATCAAAGGTGAGCATTATTTGTAATTCAATGGTACAACAGTGTAACAGTTTGCTTTGACATACACTTACGTTGTGATTTCTGCAATATGGTACATAAATTGTCAAGTAAATGAGAGGCATCTTTGCCTCCACTGATTCAGTTGCAAAGTGTTGAGTAAAGTTATTTGATTGCAGACCTCCTTTCAGTCTTTTTATTAGCCTGGGTCACAGTCCCCAGATGGTAACATTGATTTCAAGGCCTTCCCAGATGAGTGACTGGTTATTCAAAGACATTTATAGATTGTAAATTTATTCTGTCCAGTTACGTATCAGTATAGTGATTATTTGCAAACTCCAGAGGTGACACTTTCATTTCTCCTTACCCCTCACGTCACACAGTTGTTAATGTTTATTTCAGTTGGGTTACGCCCTTCCAATTGCTATACATTCGTAATGCATCTTACGGCTGTGCCTGTCACCTTGATGGTGAGGAATCCTACATTGGGAGTGGTAACGACTAGGGTAGGGTAGCTGACTACTTATTGTGATCATTCGTCTTTTGGTTTCCTGTAGCTTTGCTCTTTTACAAACCCAGTGAACATATATTTCCTATTTCAAGGAAATTCAAACAATAGATATAAGACCCAAGTTAACAAGATTCTCAACAATTCAACTTCTCTGGTTGACATTAAGATGTTCACCCTTAATAGAGGCCTTAATTCTCATATTTTAGAGCTCCATGACCTCCATTTTTCAGGAGCAAAATCCTTTTAACAAGTTCTATAAGACTGGAATTTTGGAATATGCGCATAAAAATCAGTAATATGGGATACATGTGGCACGATTACAATTTTTTTAGGGTGTGTAAAGAGGGAAATAACCCTCATCTGCAATTTTGATGAAATTTCAAACAGATATTAAAGTTCATTACAGAAAATATAACAGAAAAGTCTAATTTTTCAATTGAATGTAACACGGGCAACGCCGGGTATCTCTGTTTGATCTTTGACTTCTGGCCGAAATCAGATCGCCATGTTGATTCGCTAGCCTCTGCACGCATTTTTTTCTCTCCCTGTTTCTTTCTGTGTTTCTTTTCTGTGTATCTTTCTGTTGAAGAGCGTAGGCTCGAAACGTAAAAGACTTGTTTTATTTATATTCCTGAGCGCCATACTAATACAATTGTTTGTTTGTATTCCACCTGCTTTCGTCTTTTGTTTATTTTCATAAAGCTTCCCGTTATAATATATATATATATATATAATATATATATATATATATATATATAATATATATATATATATATATATATATATATATACATATATACACCTTTATTAGCCACACAGGGCTGTACACAGACGGGACAGATTACAAAGTAGAGCTTTTCTTTATGGGGAGAAAAGAAGAAGAAAAAAGGTGGGGTAGGTTTTCGATTAAAAGGGATCGTAAAAGGGAAAGAAAAGAAAAAAAGGAAAGAAAAGAAAACCCGATCAATAGGGATCGTGTACCACAGAAATGTCATGATTTAAAGTGTAAAGGGGCAAGCAGATAGGGTTTATCCGTGGAAAGAAACGCATACAGAAAAGACCACGGTAACCTCGGTCAATAATGTTACCTGTTAACACATTTGTTTGCAAGTAGGTATCCCTCTGTTTTAAATTTTTCCGGGGTCATTGGATTATGCTCAAGGTGGCTTCGGCATTCATACGTGCCATCCTTGCTACATTCACCTATCTTTTTTTGAAACATTCGCTAGACAAAACTTCCCTCTCTACTCTCAGTTTCCTTTTCAAATGATTCTTGAAGAAGTTGATGAGAGATTGACCAGAGAGGAAAGTGTTTGTCTCCAATCCTTTCAGACGCGTCCTCCAGATACATTCTTTCGCCATAGCCTCAAGAATGATGAAAATAGCTCTTCCTTCCCGTTTGAAGGAAGCAGGCGGGATAATATTGACGATAGACTCGGCTGATAAACTGACTCGTCCCACACGTGACATCAGTCGTTCGACTTAAGCCCACAGGTTGGAAATTGTTGGACACTGCACGAATGCGTGCAGAACGGTTTTGTCGCTCTGACCACATCTCGGGCAGGTCGGCCCCGTGTTTCTCGAGCCGTGTCTTATCCCCGAACCGGTAGCGCTTCTCGGTAGCACTGCTAGGCCAGGGATCTCTGGAATTTCCATGGGCCCTGACCCGAAAGTCGTCCTGAACAGGCAGGTCAGGTATTCCTCGTCGACGTCCAGGTTCGCCCTGAGCTCGTCGTCGTACCTCTCCTCCACTAATCCCCTATAGAATGCTTTGGTTGAGTTGAAGTCACTCAAGGTCGACCCGGGACGGTATAGTTGCTTGAGAGGAACGCGACACTCGCGGTGCCATTCGCCCTTCCTAGGCCTCTTTTTGATCCACGACTGCATTTCGGTCATGGAGACGAGTTGCGGGAAAGCGTGCCTCACAAACGGCGACCACACCTGTTCACCGTCGTTTACGTAGAGCCTGAGATGTCGCAGTCTCAGCGCGTGTCTGCGCATCATCAACCACGGCATGGCCAGTCCTATATATATCACCTTTTTCCAAGCCTAGAGAATTTTCTAGGAATGTCAAACGCTTTAGTGTCTTTAACACAATCTGCGATGCACGCGTAGATTGTGTTGGCTCGAATCCAGATAGGAGAGATAACTCATGCCTTAACTATTTGCTCAGTCGTTTCCGGCTGGCAGATCAGTATGGACTGCAGTTCTCAGACGCTCTATTGAGGACATGGTCTAATAGCGATTGGTCTTCGAGGTCTTACTTAGATAGGTCATTTTTGTTAAGCGTAAAGATAAAGAATAAGCCAGGTGTCCATAGTTTTACTACGTCAGCTACAGTGATCACAAATGTGTGACCTGTAGGCTTGACTTAGAGTTTGTAGACAGAATCCCGGCTACTGCAAACTCAGTGAGTCACTCTTGGACTGCGAGGAATACAGGAATCGGATTAGGCAATAAATAATGAAGGCATTGTCCGGATTTATTATTAACAATCGATGGCATACCCGCAAAAGAGCCATCAAGTTTGAGGTTGTTAGATTTAGCAAACAGGATAGAATAGAAAAGGACCTACTTAAGGCCCTAGAAGAGACATTGAGGGCTGGCAATGCGACCCGAGTGGTAACTGCGAGATTGGCATTCAACCACCACCTCGAAGCTTGACATGAGGGATCTATTGTCAGAGCTAAACTTCGTGCAATGGAACGAAAGGGAGTCAGCTCTGTCGGATGGGCTCATGTAGTAGAGACCCAACGTGGAAATGATGTCACAATAAGGTCTTTGACGGATCAACATGAGCGTTCGATAAACGAACCCGATGAGATGTGCATGACATTTCACGAGTATTTCGCCCAGCTGTTTGGGAGGAGCGGTGGACTGGAACGTAGGGAGGACCTCATGGACTTCCTCACCGGGTTGCCGCGTCTCTCGGGGCGCGAGGCAGAATGCTGTGAAGGACCGATCTCGGATGCGGAAGTGGAGGAGGCTCTGTCGGACTGTTCGAGGTCGAACACTTACAGAGGGTAGTTGAGGACATTAAGGAGGTGGCAGGAGTAAAAATTAACCGTAATAAGTCAGTCGGCTTCCAACTCGATACCTGGAGAGGTAAGTCGATACCACCCAACAACGTCGTCGGGTGCTGGACAGAGGGTCCGTTTAAAATGCTAAGAGTTTGGTTAGGTACAGACCTCCAGATAGAAAAAAATTGGGGCGAGGTGACAAGCAGGGTTGCCCACCTAACTCAGACCTGGTCTGAGCTGTGGCTATCCTTGAAAGGGAGGTTGGAGGTCGCAAATGTGTTCATCGCATCTGTGGTTACCTACCGCCTAACTGTCATACCTTGTCGAGAATCGTGGCTAAGGAAGATGGAACGATTGCTCTTTCACTTTTTGTGGAAGGGCAGGGTTCCACTTGTAAGGTGCCCTATCTGCTGCTCACAGCCGCTAAAGGGTGGGCTAGGAATACCGTAGCTAATGATGCGCAGACACGCGCTGAGGCTAAGGCATCTTTTGCTCTACCTGGATGGTGGACGGGCCTGGTCTCCGTTCGTCAAACTGATTCTTCCTCGATTCACTAGTTTCAGTGAATTGGAACCGTAAATCAAGCGTAGACCCAAGTTGTGACTCACCACAGGCCCATCTCCGCAGAGACAGTTCGCTGCCATCTTTCAATCTGACTTGCCGATGTCCGGCTAGAGGCCCCATCCTCACAGATCGTCATCGACGGGCTCGTCTGCTCAAAAAACGTCAGAACTGGCGATATCTGCAGTGAAGGACTGTAGTCTTCTCTGACGAAAGCGGAGATTGCATTTCTGTGGCAGATGGAAGAGCTATGGTTTGGAGAAGAAGACCTCTTCTTCTCCAAACCATAGCTCATCGTCATGCCGATGGTTGTGTGGTGGAGAGAGACTCATCGTATGGGGTGGGATTGCATTGAACCAGAAATTTGGACAAATTGTCTTCCAAAACATCGGCCAAAACCGGGGCAACGGAATAACTGCTGATCGCTACATCGATCAAGTGGTGAGACCTCACATTGTGTCATACTTTTCCCGTCATCGGAATCACGTGTTCCAACACGACAGCGCATGTGCCCAAACTGCCAGGTTGACAACAACTTCCTCCAACAGCACTACATCCAGACACTGCCATGGCCTGCCCTAAATCCAGACTTGAAACCCCATAGAACACCTTTGGGACGAAATCCAAAGAAAGCTAAATGACATCCGTCCAAGGCCAACAACTCATTGGAAGTTTTAACAGAGTGTGGGCTGTTATCCCTATGACCTTCATCAATCGTTTGGTGCATTCAATGTACAATGTACAGAAGATGCCTGGCAACAATCAACGCTAACAGATATTGAGTTCATCGCTTTGGATCCAGGACATTCCGTCATCACGTGACACCATGCAACGTCAAACATGTTTCAGGAAATGATGTGTTGTCATTAGGAAAGAACGTCAAGCAATTCTATGGCAGTCTGTTAATAAACGGTTTCTATTTAGAATGTGTGCAATGTTTCTTTTGAGGTTTAGTTTATATATATATATATATATATATATATATATATATATATATGCGTTCATTCTACTAAATTTGAATCTAATGAATCAACACAACAGTTTTTATAATATAAATAATAATTTATTAAAATATTTCTAATCATGAAAACCAGCATTTCTCAACCGAATCAATTAACTTTCTACCCGAGAACCAGATTTTGAGAGACTTTAATATGCCGCTGGATGATGCTATATCATCGGGTAATTTGTGGTATTTCTATTTAGTTTTCATACAACTTACAAACCGTTTGGTTTTCATCAAGAAAATCAGCTAAAGCTAATATTGACTTCACACATAAAATGTGTCTTGCTTAATTCCACGATCGATAAACAATAAAAATTCCGAAAATCTTCATTCCTCTTTCTTTTGACTTAATTATATATCAATAATCGAATCATAGACGCAATCTCTGGTAAGTCACGTGACCTGTCCAGGTCACTCTGACCGTATTCTCTATATTTTAGAAGGGTATGCTAATTTCTTTTTTTTTGTATAAAGAAATAGTCCGAGTCTTGAAGAGATAATTTTAAAGCTAAGCTAATTAGCAATTCTCGTTAGAAATAGAAATTAACATTTCAAATAACAAACTCTGACCACTATAAAGAGTTTAAACAGTACTAATCATCCAATCCTGTAGGTGCCTTACTACTTACAACTATTGATCTCTAATCTCCTCAACACTAACCAAAATCGCCTAAAACAAAGTACTTTTGAACTGTACTACATTATTATTCATATAGGGTGCGGCAGAAAAATTTTCCGCATTTTACACGACTCTATATGTGAAGCTAGGGAAGCTAAGCAAATGGTAGTGCAACCATCATGTAGCTAATATTTTACCATTGTAAGGCGGTGAGGTAGCAAAATCTTAGCACACTAAGCAAAATGCTTAAGGGCATTTCATTCATCTGTATGTTATAAGTTCCAATGCCACGGAGGTCGACATTACCTTTCATCCTCCGAGGTCGATAAATAAGTATTAGTTGAGTACTGGAGTCGATGTAATCAACTTAACCCCTCTCCCAAAACTGCTGGCCTTGTGCCAAAATTTGAGATCAGTATTTTGCCATTTTCTTTTTAATAGATATCGTTATGGATTGGAGCGGTGCATACCGAGCGTTTGCTGCTGAACATGTACATCAAGAATGAACCTGGAAGGTTTTTTTTTGCCGTACCCTGTAGTCACAGATGCAAAAATATAAAATCCCTAGCAGACAATAATTTGAGCCAACACAAAGACTTTTAACGAAGGTGATTTCCAAAAGGTTAGTGTTTTCTGTTGTATGCAAAAGGTGCAGCAGAAACCCTCCCGTATGTTATCGGCCATTGATGTGGCGTTAGTGAAGTTAAGCAAGTGATAATAATGGTTTCAAATTTTGGCACAAGGCTGGCAAGTTGGAGGAGGGTGCTAACCAATTATATCGACTACAGTGATCAACTGGTATTTATCTCATCGACCCCGAAAGGGTGAAGGACAAAGTATACCTCGATGGCATTTTAACTCAGAACGTAAAGACGAATGAAATGCCACTAAGCATTTGGCCCTGTGTGCTTATGATTCTGCCAGCTCACCGACTTTAAGCAGGTGATAATAATGTCTTCCTGTAGTTAATGTTTTACCATGTTGTTGCAGTATAACCACTTTTGCTTGGATATATGCATACTGTGTGTTTGCTTTTGAAACGTTATCTAAAATGATAAATCTGAGTATCTTGTTACCGCTCTCTGTATAACCCTGTTTAGACACTCCAGCTCTGCGGCCTCTCATAACTGTGCTGGGTCCATGACTATTATGTACTCTAATGGACTTATGAGATCGATGCGGCTGATATCATGTTTGAAGATGGATCGGAAGAGAAGCATGGTTCAGATCCTGGTTAACGTGTAGTTTAGAGATTTAAAAAAAAAATAGAAGTTAACTGACTGGAGTTGATGACAGTGACGTCCCATAATTTCATGTAAGTAATCTATGTAACATAACCAATGATTAGAACGATCATATAAATTGTATAAGATTAAAACAATCACATTCATGCAAGGAATTTGTTGTGTGGACACCCCCAGACGATGAAGTCGGCTAGCTCAATACGTCGATATAGAGGGAGAAGTCTAGACGTCAGAGTTGAGTAGAGACATTTGGAACAGTGGCGACGAAGATTTCGTAGCTCACACAGCCACTCTGTAGTATTGCGATATACCAGAATTATACTTTGGGGTGGTGTACTTGAGCTGTTATTTCAGAAATACTTAAGATATCACGAGAAGGTACTATACAGATAGGTATCTATGCATGTAGCATATTGAGGGAGTTCTGTTAATAAAATTAAGGGATTTCGCCAGTTCCCTTGATATTCTCTTTATGATATTAGGAAATTTCGTTGTCGTCACTTCCAGTCAATTTACTTCCATTGTTTTAAATCCTCCAAAACTGTATGTTATCCCTGATTTCAATGCTTGAAGCAGAGTGAACTTTTTCAATGACACATTAGATGACGCAGTGGTGTTAAACAGGGCAGCATATTAGAACATAACTCAAAATATCAGGAGGTGAAGCATATGTGTAGTATATCTTTGAGGTATTTAAAACTGTTACAATGCCGCAAAGGCCATACACTCTACTACTATTTTATTCAGACCTACATTAAAACTCTTTATAAGAACGAGAGAAAAAATAAATTCAATAAAATACGACAAAAAATATATAATCAATATTTTGTTCAAAATACATCTGTAGTTGTTTATAAAGTTATATGACTTGTTATACGTGACAATATGAATAAATACGATTCAACATCCATCGATTCATTTGCGTGAACGTTTGAAACAATCTGAGGTTATAACAACACTATCTTTATTCTTATTATTTCACATCAGTGTATATATATATATATATATATATATATATATATATATATATATATATATATATGCGCGCGTGTATGTGTGTGTGTGAACGCACAATGTGCGGCAGAAAAAGCTCCCATAGTATACTTATAATGGAATAATAAATATGGGAATGTATTTTGCTGCATCTGCTTATGTATGCGTGAACATGTTATACGCACGCATATGTTTTTACACACTAAAACTATATAATATATATTCCCTCTTCATATATTCCTTAATCGATCGATATTTTATCACACAACAGGCTGATAAACGAGCTACTTGTTTGACTTTAATTAAATAACTGCCTTCCTCAATACGTGTGTATTGCGCTACTGACGAATTATGACTAGATATGGAAATATATATATATATTGCGTTTTGCAAGTAAGGATATTTTTCGTTATTTACGAAAGTGCGGAGATAAAGTTTCCGAGTGAAAATCAATAACTAGACGTGTCGTTCTTGCTTTTTCTGAGTAATGTTGACAACAATATATCATACATACATACAAACATACATATCTTTTATCTTTTATCTTTTACTGGTTTCAGTCATTTGACTGCAGCCATGCTGGGGCACAGCCTTGGAGGGTCTTAGTCGAACATATCAACTCTAAGTCTTATTTTTTAAAGCTTAGTACTTGTTCTTTCGGATGCCTTTGCCGAACAGCTAAGTTACGGTGACGTAAACACGCCAGCATCAGTTATCAAGCGTTGGAGAGGCATTTTTACTGTCGAAAACCAAAACGCATCATCTCCACCACTTCTGACATCAAATTCTACAGTAACAATAGAATTTACACATGAAATGCTGCGACGTCACCTTAAGAATAAGCACAGCTATGTCTCTCTTGGTCTTGATGGTGTTATGTAGCTGCTTCTCAAACGTGGTAAATACTTTCTTTTGCACCAGCTTTCACTCTTCTCTCAGTTCTGTATTAACAACGGTGCTACTTCAGAGCTGTGGAAAACTGCTAATGTCATTCTTCTGTTCAAAAAGGAATTCTCACACTCTTATCCGGCCCTGGCAATTTGGATTTATCCCTAACACCAGCTGCTGTGATCAACTTATCGGGTTTCTTGAAGACATCACCCGGGTCACTGATAGCGGCTCATGGGTGGGTGTTGCTTACCTTGACTATACTAAAGCTTTTAATTCTGTGTCACGCAAAACTCTCTGCAGTGAGTGTGAGAGATGATCTTTTTAACTGGCTGGAGTCCTTCATTCTCAGCCGAAAAGAGGTAGTCACGGTTCTAGTACAGCATTCTTCACCCTATGAGATGTCATCTGGCGTACCGCAGGGATCTGTTTTTGGTGCCCTTTTGTTTGTTGCATACATTAATGACATAGATGCCAACTTAAAGAATGCCACAGTGCTGAAATATGCTGATGACATCAAGCTGTACCTTGAGATAAAAAGGATAGATTCTGAACACTGTAGATCTTTCCTGCAATCGGATCTGGACACAATATAACAATGGATCACAGACTGGCAACTCAAGCGGGCTGTGGACAACCCAGCGTCCGCATATTCTCTCTACAACACTAATATCAAGAAGTCTTCTTGTGAACGTGACCTGGGCATTACTGTCAGCAGCGATTTGCACTGGACGAATCACATCTCTAAAATTGTCCAGAAGACCGAGGGTGTCTTGGCATCATTCAGCAAGACCTTAGTCAGCCGCTCTCCAGCTATATATTGGAATTTGCCCCGCCAATCATCTGGAACCCCTATCTTACTCAAGACATTGACCTCCTGGAAACTGTTCAGAGACGTGCAGCCAAACGAATACCCTCCATCAGGCATCTACCATAATCTGAACGCCTTCCTTCCCATTGAAACTCCGACGTCTGGCAACTGACTTGGTAAACACCCACAAAATTATTAACCAATTTGCCAACGTCCATCTTGAGCACCTTTTTGAGCTCAATGTGTCTAACACACGTGAACATGCCTATAAAGTCAGAAAACAGCACAACTCCCATGACTTTCGGAAGCATATTTTTACACTCAGAGTTGCTGAATCATAGAACAAACAACTTGCATCAGTTGTTAGTTGCCAAGACATTGCATCTTTTAAAACCTCCATGCTTCCTGAAATTCGCCAACATTACACCGGATATTGCACCTTCTATACGCATGCGCACGTGTATATCATGACTCGTACACTGTTCACTTTCCTGACTTCTGTACATAATTCCATGTACTATATATGCACCTTTGATGAGTTGTGGTGCACCTGAGCACTATACATAATAATTTCATTACTATTATTATTTTTCTGTCTACCAAATCCATTTACAAGGCTTTGATCGGCCCGAGGCCGTAGCAGAATACACTTGCTGAAGGTGCCACGCAGTGGGACTGAACCCGGAACCATGTGGTTGAGAAGCAAGCTCCTTACCACTCAGCCACGCCTCACACGTGCGCGTGAGTAAATACGCACAACATGAATAAATAATGACTGCTTGCAAAGAAACAAGACTTGTATATGTATTCTTTCTTTTATAATTTTAATAGTTTCAGCTCGAGACATAGTCTGCCATGTTGGGGCAGAGCTTCAGGTGAGGTCTGATCGAGCAGACATAGGATCAAAAGCATTCTAGCTGTGACTATGTCTTCTTTTTTTTCTGAAAAAATATTTGAACTGCATTATTAAAAGTATCCTTTTGGTACGACAGACTAAAACAAATAAAGAAATAAAAAGATTAAAATTAACTGTGTGTGTGGGGGGGTTTGAACACACCCATACATGTACGAATGTATAAGCGCGTACGCCACACAAGCGTGCACTCACACATATAACAAGCACACACATACACACGCGCGTACACATACCTACGTACAGAGAGAGGGAGAGGAGAAAGAAAGAAAGAAAGAAAAAAGAAAGAATTGACGTATAAAAAATCCAAAAAAATATATTGATTTCAAATTTTGACACAAGGCCAGCAATCTATCTGTTTGGGTATTTGCCACAGAGAGGTTTTTCTTGCCATTTATCATTCAGAATATCTAAGGCAGCAGTTTTAGCACGGGTTTTCATGCGCTTAGCTTTTTCTGTGCCTGTTTCTTGTATGTCTAATTCCGAAATTTGTTGTATTCGGTCAATATTTGTTGGACTTTCTTCATTTGTTTGATGTTCATCTGTCTTAGTGTTTATGATTGGTTCGGGGGAGTATTTCACTTTGCCTATCACTTATACTAACTCTTTCTATCCTTACTGCGTTTTTATCAGCCCTGGGCTGGTCTATAATTATTTCCTCTGTATTATCTTCTTTAGCTGCGGCTTCGTTATTTTTATCCGTTACTGCTTGTTTAATTTGGTCAATCTCTACTTCAGTCAGTAATTTTTTTTTATAATGTTTCTTCTGACGTTGGTAAGTTTGTTACTGTCTATGTAGGGTCTTACTTCAGGGTGTTTCTGTCTCCAGTTTATGTAGGTTTGTACAGTGTTTGTGGGGAAATATATGGCATGGTAGAAGGCCGCAAGAACTTATTATTATTATTATATTATTATTATTATTATTATTATTATTATTATTATTATTATTATTATTATTATTATTGAGTGAGAGAGCAGTTCATGCCATCAAAGTGACACTGGGGTAAAATATACGAAGCCCAATATACCCATCATGACTACCCGTCTGATAAGGGTACACCAGGCACATGCATCACAACCATGTGTGCGTGACATGGTGATCTCATATCAAGATAAACAGCACATGACCTTGCAGGTGGGGTCCAGTTAGAATTTTCTTCAGGTCGAGTAGCCCATCCCGCTCAAAAGGTCCCTGAATAAGGGTTGTTTAAGGATGTTGAAAGAACCACCCATGTTTCCAGAGGTGAATTATTCAAACCCCAAAGAATCCCTCTCAACACATGGCTATGATGCTCCCCCACTACTTCCGCTTGTGATCAGAGATGCACTTATTGTCCAGCCACTAAGGGACATGCTCAACTGGTTAAGGCCAAACAACTGACAAGCAAATCTGTGGTATTGAGCAGAATATTTGCTGTAGCCCATCTTTTATACCAAGACAAAACAATGTACATGATAACACTTCCAATCAGTTAAGATCAGAAGCCATGAGAGCCATTGCCTGGTACTGCAACAGGGCATTTTATTATTATTATTATTATTATTTTTATTATTATTATTATTATTATTATTATTATTATTATTATTATTATTATTATTATTATTATTATATTATTATTATTATTTTTATTATTATTATTATTATTGAGTGAGCGAGCAGAGCATGCCATCAAAGTGACACTGAGGTAAAATATACGAAGCCCAGTATACCCATCATGACTACCCGTCTGATAAGGGTACACTAGGCACATGCATCACAACCATATGTGCGCGACATGGTGATCTCATATCAAGATAAACAGCACATGACCTTGCAGGTGGGGCCCAGTTAGAATTTTCTTCAGATCGAGTAACCCATCCCGCTCAAAAGGTCCCTGAATAAATGTTGTTTAAGGACGTTGAACGAAACACCCATGTTTCCAGACGTGAATTATTCAAACCCCAAAGAATCCTTCTCAACACATGGCTATGATGCTCCCCACTACTTCAGCTCGTGATCAGAGATGCACATATCGTCAGCCACTAAGGGACATGCTCAACTGATTATGGTCAAACAACTGGCAAACAGATCTGTGGTATTGAGCAGAATATTTGCTGTAGCCCATCTTTTATACCAAGACAAAACAATATACATGATAACACTTCCAATCAGTTAAGATCGGAAGCCATGAGAGCCACTGTCTGGTATTGCATCAGGGCATATTATTATTATTATTATTATTATTATTATTATTATTATTATTATTATTATTATTATTATTATTATTATCATCATCATCATCATCATCCTCCTCATCATCATTATTATTATCATCATCATTATTATTATTATTATTATTATCATCATCATTATTATTATTATTATTATTATTATTATTATTATTATCATCATCATCATCATCATCCTCATCATCATCATTATTATTATCATCATCATTATTATTATTATTATTATTATTATTATCATCATCATTATTATTATTATTATTATTATCATCATCATTATTATTATTATTATCATTATTATTATTATTATTATTATTACTATCATTATCGTTGTCGTTGTTATTTAAGACGTCGCATAGTATCCAATATCATGATGTTGCTGATTTTGGATATTGTGTCTACCGGAGGTTTGTACTGTATGTCATCATCCTCATTATTATTATTATTACTATTGTGTGAGAGAGCAGTTCATGCCATCAAAGTGACACTGGGGTAAATATACGAAGCCCAGTATACTCATCATGACTGTCCGTCTGATAAGGGTACACCAGGCACATGCATCACAACCATATGTGCGTGACATGGTGATCTCATATCAAGATAAACAGCACATGACCTTGCAGGTGGGGCCCAGTTAGAATTTTCTTCTGGTCGAGTAACCCATCCCGCTCAAAAGATCCCTAAATAAGGATTGTTTAAGGTTGAACGAACCACCCATGTTTCCAGAGGTGAATTATTCAAACTCCAAAGAATCCCTCTCAACACATGGCTATGATGCTCCTCCACTATTTTTGCTCGTAATCAGAAATGCACATATCGTCAGCCACTAAGGGAATGCTTAACTGATTATGGTCAAACAACTGGCAAACAGATCTGTGGTATTGAGCAGAATATTTGCTGTAGCCCATCTTTTATACCAAGACAAAACAATGTACATGATAACACTTCCAATCAGTTAAGATCGGAAGCCATGAGAGCCACTGTCTGGTATTGCATCAGGGCATATTATTATTATTATTATTATTATTATTATTATATTATTATTATTATTATTATTATTATTATTATTATATTATTATTATTATTATTATTATTATTATTATTATTATTACTATCATTATTATTATTATTATGGCCCTCAGCCTGTGAAGTCATACAACTTGGACCTCCGTAATTTGTAAGTGTTTAATCAAGCATTTGGGCTGGTTGCAGCCCGCTTATTCAAAATTTTGCTAACAAGTATTTTGCTTACATTGTCTGGATGGTAGTGATAACATTTTGTATAATTGCACCTAATTTATTTTTTGGTGGTGGCGGCGGTAACAACTGTTTTGCATTTTTACATTTTTTATGAAGACAGGATTCCATTCATTTTCCCAATTTGAAAAAATGTCAGATTTGGAAAAATAATTATCGACCAAGAGCAGCGTTCTGTTGAAACTCTGAAAACAAACGCAGCCGAAGGTGGAATGAATTTTTCGCCAAAGAGAAATATAATTTCCCCTTGTTGCTACGATGACAGAAACAAGTGCAAAAGTACTAGCAGCAATGATAATGATGACGACTTCTACAGCAGCAGCAACAACGTGAATAGCATCAGCATCAGCATCACCACCACCATCACCACCACCATCACCACCACTACCACCACCACCACCACCACCAACACCACCACCACCAACACCACCACTACCACAAATGGTATAAACAACGACAATAACAGCAACTGTATCAACAACAACATCAGGAGGCGCAATGGCCCAGTGGTTAGGGCAGCGGACTCGCGGTCGGAGGATCTCGGTTTCGATTCCCAGACCGGGCGTTGTGTGTGTTTATTGAGCGAAAACACCTAAAGCTCCACGAGGCTCCGGTAGGAGGTGGTGGCGACCCCAGTTGTACTCTTTTGCTCCAACTTTCTATCATTCTTTCTTCCTACTTCTTGTCCCCGACTTCCTACGCAACTGCTGAGCCTGGATGCACATCCATCCATCCGTCGAAGCTCTCGGTGTCGGGGGGTTGACCTGCTTTCTCTTCTGCAGGTCTTACGAATAGCAAAGGACCACATTTTGGACTTCTCCCAAGGGACGAAGACCGCTTCGCTCAACAAAGAAACAAAACAAACAGCAGCAACAACGTGAATAGCAGCAGCATCATCACCACCACCACCACCACCACCACCACTAGCACCACCACCATCACTAGCACAGATGGTAGAAACAACAACAATAACAGCAACTGTATCAACAACAACATCAATAACAAGATGAACAAGAAAACATGAACAACAAGATTGAAAACAACAGTGATAACTGTTTGGAAAACAACAACAACAACGACGACGACGACGACGACACCAACAATAGCAGTAGCAGCAATAATAACACGATGAACTTCAGTTACTTCCTTTCCTAAAGCCGTTAGCAATTGGACTGTTTTTTCAGTGAATGACTTAAAAAATAAGGCACTGAAATATAAGAGTGACATTATGAAGCCAGGTGTTATGTGCCTTAGTGAGGAGGAGAAAAAATGCCCCGAAAGACGAACAATTGTTTATAAATGTGTTTCTCGCAAGGAGAGGAAACTTAAATTTCCTGCTCCTGCGGAGACTGAAAAATGCCTCGAAGATGTGTGTACAGAAAGGTAAACAATATAGGATGGTCGCTGCTATATGCAGCAGTGAGCAAGAAGCCAGAAGAATGGCTACTATAATTTGCACGTCTCAGGCATTTCTAATGATTTCCCATTACATGGGTAAAAGGTTGACTCGAATTCAAGTCTAGAATGTGCCGGGTCACCGTGTTCCGGCGAGGGTTTTAGCCATTCTAGAGGAGCAAAGGGAGATTGTGGAGATGAAGTCCACACAACAACTCAACAAGACTGGAATTCTTATGGTTTCGCACCTATAAAGTACTTAGCAGTAAAAACCAACTGACCCTTACGTATCTCGTCCTCCAGTTTCTGGAGAGGTTATGAGCCTTCAGCCATTTGAGACTGACAAGTTGCCTATACTGCTAAGCGCTTTATAGGTGCGAGACCAATGGTCATCCTATGACCAGCCATAACTTTTATTTTCCTACGATACATACATACATACATACATACATACATACATAATACATATATATATATAATATATATATATATATATATATATATATATTATATATATATATATATATATATATATATATTATTAGTGAATGGAATAAATGGAGTTGAACGAAGATTGTACAGAATACCTTTTATTACATTCTACACATGTTTCGAAGGCCACAAATTTTCAAATTCTGTTTAAATAAGGGTACCATATTGCGGCTTTCTCTTCAGGAAGAGAAAGCCGCAATATGGTACCCTTATTTAAACAGAATTTGAAAATTTGTGGCCTTCGAAACATGTGTAGAATGTAATAAAAGGTATTCTGTACAATCTTCGTTCAACTCCATTTATTCCATTCACTAATAATATTAAACTTCAATTATCCGCTCCAACGCACGGTTGCAACACCAAATGGTCTTATCTCCAACCGTGCTGTTTTCCGCTGTGATTTTTTCTACCCAGGTATCGGTTAAACCTTTGAATAATCTGTTACAAGAAAATTCATCTTTCTATTTCAACAAATATATTATATATATATATATATATATATAATATATATATATATATATATATATATATATATATATATATATATATATATATATATATATATATATATATATATATATATATGGTGTTAAACGCAGGTGTTATTCAATTTCTTTTACTTCCGACACATGTTTCGAAGTCAACATTGGTAAATCAAACTCATCAATAATACATTTTAAAAGAATGTGATGGATGTGTATAATGATGAAGGGAATGCTATTAAGTTTTTTTTTTAAAACGTTAGAAGATATAACGTCAAAGGTAGCCTATAGAAAGAGAAAGGATAAAGGAAAGAAATAAGCAGAAAACTAATAATGGGGAAATATAGAGCGATATGTAAATTAAAATAAAGGCTTGGAAATAGATACATCTAGTGGAAGTGAAATGTAAGAAGAAAATCAATGTTCAAATTATATAAAATGGTAGATATCACTTATATGGACTAAAGGTATGTTTCTGCCAATGTTTACATCGATAAGCAAGCTCTATAAACGTGTTTACAAGGAGATTATTAGAAAATAGAATATACAATAGTTCACTATTGCATTTATTACTATCCCTAAATGTAGAATAATTAGAAATTCTTTAATAGCTGAATTGGTCGGTACGTATATACTTTATGAAATGGCTGACCAGTTCCCAAGCATCAATGGAGGTCTCTATCGTGATGATTGCCTACTCCACCTTCAAAATGTTTCTAACTTAACAAAAAGTTAAGAATAGTTTAATTAAGTTTTTCCATGGAATGGGCTCAGGTATCGTTTTTGATGATGATGTAACGAAAGCCAACTTTTTAGATATTACACTTAACTTACACAATAATTCGTACTTCCCATACAACAAACCATCAACCAATCTTATGTATATTAGAGCCAATTCAGTAATTATTCTAGGGCAATCACTAAGAATTTAGTTTTAAATATTTCATTAAGATTGTCTAAGTTATCTGCTAATGTTGACATTTTCAACACGGCTGAATTTTATAACTCTGCCTTACTTAAAGCAGGTTATACAGAGAAAGTTACCTACATTAATTCCATTCAATCTCATTCTACTTTTACTAATGGAGACATGAAATCTAGTTGTAACGACGTGAACGTTTTTAATTTTAATTTAGACTCCAACATCAAACAGAGTAATGTTTTTTTTTGAAGCGTAAGTAAGATAACCGTTATTTAAGAACCTCTTTTTCATTCTAAAGGTAAATCAATGTCTTTTAAAGATAGTTACACTAAAAATAAGGCAACTACTAGCAAAATTATTTGGTTGGTTATTCCTTATGGGTGGCAAATTAAATCTAATCTTCCTTTCCAGTTTCGTGAACCTGTTATTAAGAATTTCCCAAAGAATTCTAGGTATTACTCGATTATCAACTCGCACACGGTTAGGATTAGCTTTTCTAACACAAAAAATCTTTCACAAATTATCTCTTCACATAATATTAGTCTGTTAAATAAGAATCCAATTACTGAAAATAATAACATTAATTTAGCTAATACTAGCCGTCCTCCTAGAAATATTAACAATGTTATTGTCTCTGAAGTCAATTCCAACGGAATTAAGCTTATGTGTAATAATTCTAAGACTGAAACCTCTATATACCAGTATAAAATTACTTCCGGTACCGATGTCATTTTCTATATAGGTAGTTCTTCTCAGTTATCTAAAAGAATTTCTAATAATTTACATTTAGGGATAGTAATAAACGCAACATTACAGGGCCTAGTAAATTAATTTGATATCTGAAAGTTCATAATATGCAATATAATTTAGATAGGTTGATTCTCTCCATTTCATTCCCATACGATAAAGGCAAAGAATTCTGCCAACTCCGTAATTGTATATTCTATTTTCTAATAATCTCCTTGTAAACACGTTTATAGAGCTTGCTTATCGATGTAAACATTGGCAGAAACATTCCTTTAGTCCATATAAGTGATATCTACCATTTTATATAATTTGAACATTGATTTTCTTCTTATATTTCACTTCCACTAGATGTATCTATTTCCAAGCCTTTATTTTAATTTACATATCCCTCTATATTTCTCCTTTATTAAATTTCTGCTTATTTCTTTCCTTTACCCCTTCTCTTTCTATAGGCTACCTTTGACGTTATATCTTCTAAGGTTTTTTTTTAAAAAAAACTTAATAGCATTCCCTTCATCATTATACATATCCATCGCATTCTGTTAAAATGTCTTATTGATGAGTTTGATTTCTTTCTTTCCCTGATGAGAAGATTACATTGTTTTAAACCATTTTATTCCTTTTGGAATAATACCAATGTTGTCTTCGAAACATATGTCAGAAGTAAAAGAATTTGAATAACACCTACGTTTAGCTCCATTTATTTATTTATATATATTATACAAAATATTCCGCATCAACCCGGAGTTTCTACCTTTACAAACAGGGTGTTACGTCATTATATGTGGGATTTTTGGCTGCTCTGGTAACTGTTTATTTATTTTTTCCGTGTTAATTGTAACCAAGGGAAAATACACACATCCATATATATATACATATATATATATAATATATATATATATATATATATTATATATATATATATATAATATATATATATATAATATATATATATACATATGTATGTATGTATGTATGTTTGTATATATATGCATACATATATACTTATAACAGATAGAAAGGGCGGGAAAGAGAGAGAGAGAGAAAGAGAGAGAGAGTGAGAGAGAAATTTTAACAAATATCGTTTTAGCATAACGTTTAAGTGGATGAAAAGAGTCTTGACGTTTCAGACGCAATTCTTCATCAGAATACAAATATAGAACAAAAGTATAAGAAGAGACTGAAAGAGTAAACGTAGTTGAAGTGGGAAAAAACGGACAAGGGCTAAGTGGGAATGAGATTTTACGGGGGAGTTAGTGAATGGAGGGGGATTAAGACGAAAGGGAAATTAAGAAACACACATTTGTATAAATATATGTATTTATAACTCATACCTACTCATACATATATGCATACGTATTTGTGTACGGATGTATGTATGTTTAGGCATACGTCAATGTATGAATACACATAATAATGTGTACATTTGTCTACTCGCCATATGAAACAATAAGGAGATGCAAACATGAGAACAGTCACCCACAAATATAAAATCGAGCATACGTAGTATGCATGACATTTAGGAAATTATGACACCTCATTTCTTTTTCAAAAATCAATTGTTTTCTGATGCTAAAATGGAACTTCCTACTTTTGTATTAAACAAATGACTTGGGAGTTAAGCTTTATTCACATCATTGTTATTTATTTGTGAATTAAGTTGCAACACGGTGTGAAAACTTGTTTTAATCCTGTTCATGAGAACACAGTCTTTGTTTGATATTGATAGCATTTGTTGCTGGTGGTGCTGTTGATAATTATGGCAGGTTAAATGAGAAAATAAATCAATAGAAATATGACTTAACTTCTATTAAATCGCCAATTTGACTGACTATGATCCAAATAATTTTGAAATTTATGCCTGTTAAAATATTTGGCATTAATTTATTTTCTGTTTCTTAGCTAGCAACTTAGCTACCATCCTACCTACATATCTACCTATCTTCATTCCGACTTTTTATCTACGATTCTACATTCCTACATATATATCTATTTTCCTACCTAACTGCCTACCAAGCTACATTCCTATCTATCTATCTATCTATCTATCTATCTATCTATCTATCTATCTATCTATCTATCTATCTATCTATCTATCTATCTATTTATCTATCTATCTGTTTGTCGTTTTCTCTCTCTCTTTCTCTCTGCCTAGCCTAATAACCTACCTGCATAAAACCAACTCATCTGCCTATATACTTTACTCTCTATCTAATACTTACCTACCTACCTACCTACCTACCTACCTACCTACCTACCTACCTACCTACTTACCTACCTACCTTTCTATGTACCTAATTATCTTTCCTACCTTTCTAACTACTTACCTATTTTTCAATTCACCTACCTATCATAGTAGCTATCTCCCTTCATGTATACCTCCTTACCTATCTACATTCACATATTACTTGCTTCCATATCGAACTGTCTAGCTACTTACTTTTCTACACATGGACCACCTTTCCGAAGTACCTACCTACCTACCTTTATTACCTACCTACCTACATACGTACGTACCTACTTACGTACGTACGTACCTACCTACCTACCTACCTACCTACCTACTTACCTACCCACCCTCCATACGTACCTGCGTTCATACACACTAACATTTCTTACCTGATGACAAAATTACCTAATAATAATGCTTTCTAGTTTTTGGCACATGGCCAGCAAATTCGGAGGAGGGATAGATCGATTACATCGGCCCCAGCGTCCAACTGGTACTTATCTTATCGATCCCAAAAGGATGAAAGGTTAAGTCGACTTTGGAGGAATTTAAACTCAACGTAAAATTACCAAATCATAACAACTTCATCGCCCAAGAAAATTTCACTCTATTCTTAAACGAAAGTCGTAGAAGGTTCTACAATGTACAGTTAAGACGCAGTTTTGGCAAGTTGATTACGCCGAGCAGATTTCGATTCCTCTTGGAAGACCATCCATTTCAGTTACCCTTTCACTTGTTTCAGTCATTTGACTACGGCCATGCTTTGTAAGCCTAGTACTTATTCTATCGGTCTCCCTTGCCGAACCTCTAAGTTACGGGGACATAAACACACCAGCATTGGTTGTCAAGCGGTGGTGAGAGACAAACACAAACACACAAATACACACACATACACACACACACACACACACACACCACACACATATATATATATATATATATATAAATATATATATATATATATATATATATATATACATATATATATAAATATATATATATATATATATATATATTATATATATATATATATAATATATATATATATATATATATATATAAATATATACGACGGGCTTCTTTCAGTTCCGTCTACCAAATCCACTCACAAGGCTTTGGTCGGCCCGAGGCTATAGCAAAGACATTTGCCCAAGGTGCCATGCAGAGGGACTGAACCCAGAATCATGTAGTTGGGAAACAAGCTTGTTACCACACAGCCACTCCTGCGCCTATAATGCAATTAATTATGGCAACCTGTATATTATATCTAGTTTTAAATTTCAATTCTTACAATGTTGTAAGAAGCACTTTTTTATGTTGTTGTTCAGCCCCAAGTCAGTCTTAGTCAAGCAGATCTATGCTCAAGACTATATCGGGCGTCATCGCTCTGATCGCATTCAATGAGCTGTTGACTTAAGACGTTATTTCTAGCAAAACGAGTGACTATATGGAGGATTTCTTGTTGGCTCCGAGAAATAAGTACGAGTTCATTAATGTACAGACGTGGTTACACTCAACTTACATCGCACTCCATGCCATTCTTAGTCTCTTCTCTATCGATCTCTTTCTCACACACATACACACAACGTATACCCAAGCTCCACAATCTCTGACTCTTTCTCTTTCTCTTTCTTTCTCTCAAGATTATGTTGCATTGCTACTTTATCTACAAGCTTTATTGGCATAAATCAGTCCTTCTCAAACATTTTTCAATTCCCACCGCTTTACTTTTACTAACACATTTTTACGGTCTTTTCTTTTATTAACACTTTTTCTACGATTCAACTTCTATGTTTTTAATGTATATACGCGTAATATTAGACCAGAGTAATTTAGTTCTGGGTACTAGTTTTATGTGCGTGACTACTTACGCGTTAAATAAGAACCACTTCTGTTATGTTTGTGCTTCTCAAAGAGAGACTGTGTATAATTTTATATGAGTACTGGAGACGAAGGGCGTTGTGTGGGGCGGCTAATGTATCTAATATTTTTAGACTTTGTTTTTTGAGCTGGCAGAATCGTTAGCACACCGGGCATTTCGTCTGTCTTCACGTGCTGAATTCAAATTCCGCTGAGGTCGGCTTTGCTTTTCATCCTTTCGGGATCGATAAAATAAGTACCAGTTTAATACTGGAGTCGATGTAATTGACTTACTTCTCTTCGAAAATGCTGGCCCTGTGCCAATATTGAAATCAATATTAAAAACTTTTGATGTAATATTATGATAAAGTGCTCGCTAGCTACAATCACAACAACGACGACAAAAGCAATGACAGGAATCATAAATCGGAATATAAGGATAGATTTCTATTGATTGCTAGTGAGGATGGGCTTCTAAACTGGGAATCGCAGTAGAATTGTCCATTGTCCGAAACTTGGCAAAGACCTAGCTACAACGTTACCATCTTAGCGGAGACCAGAGCAGAATGTTTGCAACTGAGTGCAATAAGCTTAGCTCAGCCCACAGAAAAGGCCTGGTGTTAAGCTGAGTGATCAATGGACTCAACAATGCAGCCTTCAACCATGAAACAGCGGAGTATGGGTTTCAGGCTCTCAAGCTGCAGGTAGCAAGTAACAAGATTATTCAGAGCAACTGGTCTTTGGTTTGTATCATTGTAGTTGCTGGTCTATAAACCAATACTTATCACCTGTTTTATTCAGGAATGAAACACTGAAGACTATATTATCCAATGTAGAGTTTGTTGATTTAGCTGATATTTCTAGCAGCCTGTGTGACATCTTAAGCGCTGCTTTATATCATGGAGATACTACTTTTATTTCATTTAGATTCATGTAATTTTAACAGGTGCGCGCACACAGATAACTACAGCAAAAATCACCCACAAACACAATAATACATACACATGTATCAATGTATGAATGTGTGTGTGTGTGCGTGCGCGCGCGCGTGGTATGTGTTCACGACTGTTCATATATGACAAAGAAGTTACTAAGTGTGTGTTGGTGTCGAAATATTCAAGGTGGAAGCTGTAAATTCAATTAGCGCTTGAATCCTCTTCAGTTGACACTGTTAGCAACTGACGTCACAACAGAGCAATGACGTCACAGCGCCATAACAACGACGTGTTTCTATTTAGAATTCCGTTTTTATTTAATAACGTCTGCTTACATCACTTATATTAAAGTTCCTGGATAGATCAAGTATAAAATTTTTTTCACTTTTCTTTGTTTCATACTATATGTGTATATTATATACTGCGTGTGTGTGTATGTATGTATGTATGTATGTATGTATTATGTATGTATGTATGTATGTATGTATGTATGTATGTATGCATGCATATTTGCAAGTAAAGATGTTTATGCATATATATTTATACTTATTTATATTATGTATGTTTGAATGTATATACGTCATATATCCATATATAAAATTTTGCATATACAAGTATACATATGTAAATGAACTTGAATACTCATGTCTACTGATTATTATAAGTAATTAAATGAATAAATTACATAAATATGCATACATATGAATGTACACACATGTACTATACATATGCACACATACACACGCACTCATATATACATTTATGAAATTGTGTTGCAAGATTCCTGATGTGAAGTTGTGTTGAAACAGATATTGTTGTATTTCGGGACGGTCATTTTTCTTTGCCAAATAAACACACGCGATATATATTCGTTCTTCACTCGTTCTTATTTTAATTCATGTCCATAGTTCGGAAATCTTTCGTCACACATCTGTGACCTTTTCAGTGACACATTCCGTCCTCGTGTATGTGCTCCTGCTCCGCTTAGTCCATTTTGTTCTTCTATGATGTGTATCCTGATATGCGCATGCGTTCGCGCGTGCGTATACTTACGCATGCCTATGTGTTTCGCATGTGTGCTTATGTGTATATATGGGCCGATGCCCTTTATACTGTTGTCATTGTTATCGTCTCTGTTCTTATTAGCTCTAGAACGAAGAGCTACTAAGAACAAAGACGATAACAATGACAATAGTATAAAGGGCATAAGCCATATATGCGGATAAGCACACATGAGAAACACATAGGCATGCGTAAGCACACACACCACACACACACACACACGCACACACACACACACAAACAAGCACACACACATACAAATACAGTTGCAAATACATGCGCATGTGAAGATACACATCATAGAATAAAAGAATGGACTAAGCAGAGCAGGAGCACGACGACGGAAAGTGTCTCTGAAGAGGTCACAGATGTGTGACGAAAGATTTCCGAACAATGGACATGAGTGAAAATAAGAACAGTAATAAACGGGGGAAGAGCGAATATATAGTGCGAGTGTTTATTTGGCAAAAAAAAAAAATGACCGTTCTGAAATACAACAATGTATGTGTGCGTGCGTGCGTGTGTATGCGCCTGCATACATACGAGGGTAAGCCATTATACTCACTCTTGTTTCTGTAATTTATTAAAACAAAAGCAGGTGTTGAACAATTACATCATTTTCAGCATAGTCCCCTTGCTTTTCGATGCAATTATTCCAGCGGTCCACAAGCTTGCTTCTCCCATCAGAAAAGAAAGTTTTCTGCTGGTCGCACAGCCATTTATGCGCCACTCCTGACACTTCTTCAACCGTAGCCAATCAATGACCTCGTAAAGGATGTCTGAGCAGTCCACAGATGTGATAGATGGAAGGGGCGGGATCTGAACTGGATGTAGGGTGTTCCTGTAACTTGAAACCCTATTTTCCGATGGTTTCAAAGGTTTGGGTGACCGTATGTGGGCGTCCATGATCGTGAAACAAAAGCACTTGCTCTGACGTTTGACAGCAGCGTTTCATGCGATTTGCTGTTTTCAGTTTGTTCCAGTATTTTCACCGTAGCCTACACTGGTAATCGTAGACCCCTTTTCGAAGTAATGTTCAAGTATGGGCTCTTTTGCGTCTCGGAACGGTTAGTCTTGAATTTCTTTTTCGTTGGATATTGCTGGTGTTGCTGCTCCATAAGGTTTTCTTTTTTTTTAATTAATTAATGCAGGTCATTCAAATTGTACATGTTGGTAAAGTGCATGTTCTTCTATGCAAAGGTACAATTCAACATAAACTCAATCACAAGCGATGCATTTGCACCATCTTTGATCCTAACTCTTGAACGATGTTTGAAAATCATTCGGATAAGCACCGTCGTACCCACATCTTCACAACCACTTTCATTTCGTGACACCCTTGGACAAGTGTCTTCTACTATACCTCGGGCCGACCAAAGCCTTGTGATTGGATTTGGCAGACGGAAACTAAAAGAAACCCGTCGTATATATATATGTGTGTGTGCGTGTATGTGTGTGTGTGTCTTTGTGCGTGTTTGTGTGCCTGTGTTTGTCCCCCACCACCCGCTTGACAACCGTTATTGGTGTGTTTACGTCCTCGTAACTTAGCGGTTCAGCAAGATAGATCGATAGAATATGTATCAGACTTTACAAATAATAATATAATATAATAATAATAATAATAATAAAATAATAATAATAATAATTATAATAATATAATAATAATAATATAATAATAATAATAATAATAATAATAATAATAATAAAATAATAATAATGAAATAAAAGAATTAGACCAAAGCCAAACTTACAAATACTTAGGACACTAAATGAACTGACCAAAATAGATAGGAAAACAAGAAAAATAATGACAGGATCTAGGATGCATCACCCAAAATCTGACATAGAAAGACTATATATACAACATATAGAAGGTGGTAGAGGCTTTATACAGCTGGAAAACTACTATAAAATACCCACCATAGGACTGCAAAAATATCTACTTCAGAAGGAAGGAAAACTGATACAAATAGCGGCAAAACACGAGCAAAACAAAAAGCTGTTCTCAGTATTTAAGGAAGCTGACAAATACAAACAAGAAATCATACCACCTAACAAATATGAAGAAGAAGAAGAAGAAGAAGAAGAAGAAGAAGAAGAAGAAGAAGAAGAAGAAGAAGAAGAAGAAGAAGAAGAAGAAGAAGAAGAAGAAGAAGAAGAAGAAACAA
Source organism: Octopus sinensis (assembly GCF_006345805.1). Classification (NCBI taxonomy): domain Eukaryota; kingdom Metazoa; phylum Mollusca; class Cephalopoda; order Octopoda; family Octopodidae; genus Octopus; species Octopus sinensis. Next base: position 99,499,331 of record NC_043003.1, read on the forward strand.
CAAAAGCTATAAAACAAATGAAATCCAAACTAAAACTAGAACAGCAAAGAACCATGATAAAACGATGGCAAGAAAAGCTCCTTCATGGTAAATATTGGAATAAACTAAATGCAAAAGAAATAGCCAGAGAAAAATACCAGCAATGCTTGCGAAGCAGACTCAAAGCAGAGACGTAGGGATTTTTAATTGCAGCACAAGACCAAAGCCTTGCCACCAGAAATTACCAAAAACATATGATGAAAAGATACATAACCCTTCATGGTAAATACTGGACTAAACTAAATGCAAAAGAAATAGACAAAGAAAAATCCCAGCAATGGTTGAGAAGCCCAGGACTCAAAGCAGAGACAGAGGGATTTTTAATTGCAGCACAATACTAAAGCCTCCCCACCAGAAATTACCAAAAACATGTAATGAAAAGAAATATAACAAGTAACTGCATATGTGGAGATGGACAAGAAACAATAAATCATATTATCTCTGGCTGCCCAGTCCTGGCTAAGAAGGAATATATTCACAGACATGACAGAGTTGGGACCTACATACACTGGAAGCTATGCCAACATTATGGAATAACAACAGAAAAAAGATGGTATAGGCACACACCAGAAAGGGTCACAGAAAACGAGAAAGCAACCATACTCTGGAATATGCCAATACACACAGATAGAGAAATTAAGGCCAACAGACCAGATATAGTTGTCAGAGATCATGAAGGAAAAAAATGCTTTCCAGAATGTGGAAACTAAAAACAGAAACAATCCCTATCATAGTAGGTGCATTAGGCATGATAAAAAAATATTCAGACAAATGCATAACAAAAACACCAGGACTTACAAACACATATAACATACAGAAACTACATTGTATTATATTACAGATCCACTAGGTATTAATCTGTTTCGCACCGGAGTTGAGGTAATCCGACGATATCTGGTAAGTGTACTAATCACAGATTGCAGTTATGGGGTGAATGGCCATGTTCCCGCTATTTTATCTCATATCCAGTGTGAAACCGATTGGTAAGACTGCGTGCATTGTAACTATAATGCAATATATTTTGATTAATATACCCACACTTTTGACCAATATTACGAGTACCTAATTTTGCTGAATTACGGATTAATACATGGCTATACATTCATACATATATACATACATACATACACACACACACACACACACACACACACACATATATATATATATATAGCTCTTTATCTCTCTTTATTGGCTTTATATGTGTGTGTGTGCGTGTGTGTATTTGCAGTACATATATATATATATATATATATATGTGTGTGTGTGTGTGTTGTGTGTGTGTGTGTGTGTGTGTGTGTGTGTGTGTGTGTGTATGTGTGTGTGTGTGTGGTGTGTGTGTGCGTGTGTGTGTGAATTTAACAATCCATTATCATTTCTTAAGTTTGAAGTCGTTTATATAATAGAAATGCCTCTTCACAACTAACATTTCCTTTGAGAGCTGCAAAAGGAAACAACTACAATAACAACACCAAAACACAACAAAAAAAAAAAAGAACACAACAGCATTTCGCACTATCGTCATGCTAAACACGAAAAAAGAGGAAAGGAAGAAAAGAAACGATTTTTTTTCACCTAAAGTCGTGTTTCTCTCTTCATCATCTTCATCATCAGCATCATATATATATATATATATTATATATAATATATATATATATATATAGATATATATATATATATATATTATATATATATATATATAATATATATATATATATATCATATATATACATATATATATATATATATATATATATATATTATATATATATATATAATATATATATATATATATATATATATATATATATTATATATATATATATATATATTAGGCGCAGGAGTGGCTGTGTGGTAAGTAGCTTGCTTACCAACCACATGGTTCCGGGTTCATTTGGGCAACTGTCTTCTACTATAGCCTCGGGCTGACCAAAGCTTATGAGTGGATTTGGTAGACAGAAACTGAAAGAAGCCCGTCGTATATATGTATATATATATATATATGTGTGTGTGTGTGTGTGTGTGTGTGTGTGTGTGTGTGTTGTATTTGTTTGTCGTTTGTTTTGTCTCCTGCATTGCTTGACAACCGATGCTGGTGTGTTTATGTCCCCGTCACTTAGCGGTTCGGCAAAAGAGACCGATAGAATAAGTACTGGGCTTACAAAGAATAAGTCCCAGGGTCGAGTTGCTCGATTAAAGGCGGTGCTCCAGCATGGCCGCAGTCAAATGACTGAAACAAGTAAAAGAGTAAAAGAGTATATATATATATATATATTATATATATATATATATATATATATATATTATACATATACACATACATACATACATACATACATACATACATACATACATACATACATACATACAGTGTCACTGATACACAGAAGATCAAACGAAATAAACTATGGTGAAAGTGACACTCCTCTATTGAAACTTCATCTTGAAACCATTCTACAACAAAAACCACGACTAACAGACATCCATATAGAATATAACGACACCAGCAATTGTGGTAAATATACGACAAATGCTTTTATATTAATGGAAAAGTGACTATCCCGATAGGTATAAACATGTCGTCATTAAGATATTACTTTGTTGTCTACAAGTGATGTCCTCAGCCATGAACTGCGTCATATTAATAGATATTGCAATATACTTACACATCTGCATACACACACGCACACATTTGCACACACGCGTGCCCATTTGCTAATACACCAAGGGGCAGAGAGACATTGGCAGAAACTACCACAGTATGTTTCATATATATATATATATATATATGTGTGTGTGTGTGTGTGTGTGTGTGTGTGTGTGTGTGTATGAGAAAGTATGGCTGGTGATTACACGTGGTTGAATATACAAGGTAAATAAGATGTAAAAACACGGAAGATATGTTTTACGAGACTAAAGCATATAATTAAATCGTCATGGCAAAGTATTATACAATATTATACAAAATAAGATTTTTTTCCTCGGCTAAAATGACCGGTTTCGCTGAAGTATTTCAAATGTTAAGTGTTAGATGCAATTCGAAATGAGAAATTTTGTTGTTAATGTGTGGGGGGATAATTGGTAACCAAGGTATTTTTCAGTAAAAGGGAAATAAATCTGCAATTTTCAATATGAGTTTATATTCAGTTCTGGCTTATATTATTCGATAAATAAGGTCTCTTTATTTAGTCGCACTTTTTTTCAGGTCCAAATAGTGCATTGATATAATGGGAAGATTAGGAATTTTAGTTTCAGTTGATCTGCACATTTTTTAGTGTGTTCACTGAGTTGTATCTGGCGATATTGTGGGGGAAGAGAACTGTTGTCTGTGAACTGTACATCTTCGTCTAAGGGACATTGCTGCGGAAACTATATAGTTTTTATAACAACCCGAACATCTTATGACATAAATAAAGTTTTCAGAGGCACATGTAAAATTGGATTTAATTTTCAATTTTTATCCTTGTTTAAAATGGAATTCTTATCCGTCCAAAAGATTGGGACATGTTCCACAGTTAGGTCGATCACATTTTTTTACTCACAGCCCCAGAAACAATGAAGTATTTAACATCATGTTATGCTGATGGATTATCTAAATTGCCTAATAGAACGGCAAATATCATTAATAATATTGGAAATTATTTCATTGAATAAAATTTATTGAAAGATCAATTATTTATATCCCTTTTTGTATATTAAAACCGCTCAGAACTTTCTGGACAACTTTATATATATACATACATACAGTACAACGCAAATATGGAATTTTTGATTATCCATTTTAAATGTCAATAAAGGGTAACCAGAATGAATGATAAATCTATTTTAGTCAGGCACAAAGAAGAGATACACTACCACTTCAAGCAAAGCCAAAGTCTTACCTGTGTTACGTTTCAGGTGTGTTTAACGAAGCGTTAAAAGATTTAGCTTAAAATGCTCAGAACTTTCCAGACAACCTAACACACACACACACACACACATACATACACACACACACACACGCACGCACACACACACACACACACACATACATATATATATATATAAATTAAGGAAATCGCGAACACACGAGATTAGCTGTGGAAATAACTTAGAGAATCGGTTAGAGTACCCTTATAGACGCAAGAAGAGTGCATTACTATTGCAATTTTGGAAGCATAGGTTGAAAGCTCTATATTTCACTTTTCTAGTGATATGATCCTCCTCAAACGAAATCACCAGTTTGTTGGATAGTTTTTTTAAGATTTGAATACAAAGTATTTGTCTCTGATGAAATTGGGTTTTTTTTCTGCGTCAGGAATTTGAAGTATATATTCTCTTTAGGTATAGCAATATTTTTCGTAGAGATGACAAGCTTTTCACGGATCATAGTAAATAAATGATTTGTAATTGTACTCCACGTAAGGGAGTGATGTGATTATAAAGAGGTAGAAGCTTCAAAGAAACACTAGAATAGAAAAATTCTTCAATGAAGAAATCTGAGTTTCTCTTTTACCTAATTCTCTATTTAAACAATTAAACCACGCTACTTAATTCGGTCCATGTCAAAGTCTCGGGCGAAACAATATGCATTTTGTTGGACTCACTGTTATTGATTAAACGTCTTCGCTCTCAGATTTGAGATCTTTATTCTCTATTCTAAATAGTCACACGATGTTTGACTGTGAACTTCTTGGATACTATAAATTAAGGAAATCGCGAACACACGAGAATAGCTGTGGAAACAACTTAGAGAATCGGTTAGAGTACCCTTATAGACACTAGAAGAGTGCATTGTTGTTGAAAAGGCCTGACAGAAAAAAGAAACAGACTACATCACGAATTTGTACGTACATATACGTACACACGCACATACACATATACAGACAAACAAACACACACACACAGTCGCACACATGAAAGTATGTATATACATACATATGTTTACAATATGTATGGATATATATTTTTAAGTACATATGCATGCATACATATAGTTTTGCGCGCACACACAAACATGTATGTATGTATGTATGTATGTATGTATGTATGTATGTATGTATGTATGTATGTATGTATGTATGTATGTATGTATATATGTATGTATACACAATGCAGTCAGTTGCTAAGCATGGTAACTATTACGTCATTGATATTCCGAAGAATATGCTGTTAGCACAACGCTCTTTGAAATTAAAGAACTATGTTCAAAGGGAAATATCTAAATATCTTTACAGCGGTGCCGACGGTGTTACGGAAAAGGAGAAAGAGGTGGAAATTGCCATGTTTTAAGTAAGAGCGAGAGAGAGAGAGAGAGAGAGATGACAAGTCAGAAGGATACGTATAAAGAGAGGGAAAGTAAGTGAAGGAGAGAGATAGAGAGTGAGGAGAGAGATATGCAGAATAAGAGATAGTAGTATTTCAAAAGAAACGAGAAAAAAGTGTAAAGAGAAAGAGAAAAGTTCAGTATATTAATTTGCCCAAATCTATACATTTCCCAATATAGTTTCAGTAATTATATTTCAGCAATTAACTATAATAATAATGATAATAATGATAATAATAATAATAATAATAATAATAATAATAATAATAATAATAATAATAATAATAATAATAATAATAATAATAATAATGATGATGATGATAATGAAGATGATGATGATAACAGCATCACATGACCAACAACAACAGCAACAACAACAATAATAATTATAATTATAATTATTATTATCATTATTATTATTTGAAAATTGTTATTTTATCATTATTATTATTATTGTTGTTGTTTCCATTGTTATTTAAAGAAGTTTGTCTTAAAGACAGTAACCATATCACGGATTTATGAACACGAATCTGAGACCGCGGCATGATATTACACGAGAAATACAAACACATTAACAAACATGCACACACACACACACACACACACACACATTTTATTATTGTAAGACTTGTTAAGAGAAAACTGCAACCTTCATCTACAATATTTACACTTGAGATATTGTGTGCGTGCGTGCGTCTATGCGTGCGTGTGTGTGTACGTCTGTGTGTGTGTGTGTATGTGTGCGTATATATGTATATATTTATGTATGTACATATGTGTATATATATATATCCATACGAAGTATATGAGCAATAAATTTATTTTATACATACCTATATATTTCAATATACATATATGTGTGTGCATATATATATATATATATATATATATAATATATATATATATATATATATATATATATATATATATATATATATATATATATATATATATATATATATATATATATAAGAAAAAGGGACAGGTATTTTTTCGGTATGCGGTCAAGCAACCTGTTTGCCTGTCCCTTTTTCTTATATACAATATATATACTAAACTTTACAGAAGTTCCTGCCGGTAATCGGCTATATTTACATACCGAATTCTACCAGTAAATAATTGGGGTTTTTTTAAAAGCCTTTATAGAATTATTTACTCTTATTATTATATTACTATTTGGATTTTTCACTCCATTATGACAACCCAATAGTTCCCAATCTTATGGAACTATTTTTGTAGTGCGCATGGCAAAATTTTGGAGGGAAGATTTACGAATTCAAACGTCTATGTAGGTTTAGCTTTTGCTCACTTTCTTCAAATATTTTGATGTCGCATGGTCAGAAGGTTTGAGGTACGTAGCATTTGATAAATCTATGATAAATCTTTTTCAATGGAAAGCTGTGCTGAAGAAGGATGTGAAATATATATGCAATGTATATGAAATATATATCAAAAATATATATGAAATATATATTCAATATGTTTATAATCCAGGAGCATGATGTTCACAGATAACCACCAGACTTCGTTTTCGTTATCTATTCCTTCTGTTTTGCATATGTGAATTACAGGGTTTGTCGTGCCTGGAGTTCAACTTTGATAGAAATAAGCATTCTTGACTGCTATTTCTATTTTTTCGGTATGCGGTCAAGCAACCTGTTTGCCTGTCCCTTTTTCTTATATACAATATATATACTGAACTTTACAGAAGTTCCTGCCGGTAATCGGCTATATTTACATACCGAATTCTACCAGTAAATAATTGGGGTTTTTTTAAAAGCCTTTATAGAAATTATTTACTCTTATTATTATATTATATATATATAATATATATATATATATATAATATATATATATATATATACATATATATGTATATATATAGTATATATATATATATGTATATATATATATATGTATATATATATATATATAATGTATTTATAGATAGATAGATAGATAAATAGAAAGATAGATAGATAGATAATAGAAAGATAGATAGATAGATAGATAGATAGATAGATGATAGATAGATAGATAGATAGATAGCTAGATAGATAGATAGATAGATAGATAGATAGATAGATAGATAGATAGATAGATATGCATACATACATAACTTATGTAGATTCTGTTTTCAGACTTTTTCAGCTGAGACGAATCTTGTTCCTGTGTCATTGTTGAAATATATGTGTATATATATGTACATCATTTAAAAGGAAGTGGTGTAGTTCTGATGGACGCAGAATGCTATAAATATCTAGTATTATCCATGCTAAAAAAACGGTGACTTCCACGAAAAAGTTGTGAACTATAAACAACAAAATCAATGAAAAATCTTGCATCATTAATACGTCTACATGGAAAAAGCCTGACAGAAAAAAGAAACAGACTACATCACGAATTTCAAATATAAACCTAGTCTTTTTTACGGCCTACCTAAAATACACAAGAGCAAGATAATTAATAAAGCCTGCAAACAATCACCAGGCAAATACATAAATACGCAAGCGCCAGAAAACTTAACGTTAAGGCCCATTATAGCTGGCCCAGCCTGTGAAACCCACCGCCTAAGCAATTTTCCAGACATCCTACTGAAACCTTAGCTGAAATACATCAAAAGTTTCATTAGAGACGATTTAGACATGCTAGAGCACATACCAAAAACAATTAGTGAAGTGGCATTATTAGTTTCCTTCGATGTTGTTAATCTTTACACCAACATTCCACATGACTATGGAATAAAAGCAATCAAAGCCTGCTTATAAAAGTACCCTGAAGTACTCCTGGAACGCATAAATCAGGTCTTTATAATTGAATCTTTAAAATCTATGCTTCAGAATAATTATTTCCTATTTGATGACACCTACTATCGTCATAAATGCGGAATTGCTATGGGAACGAACGCAGCCCTTGTTCTTGCGAATCTGATAATGGGTTATTTTGAATCCACCATAAATGAAGTGCCATTTCAAAAATATGGTTATCTATTTCACCATTACATAAGAGAAAACTGGAAAAGATACCTGGATGACTGTTTTATCATTTGGAAGGAGACCATTGATAAACTTTTGAACTTCAAATCAACATTAAATGATATAAACAGTGACATTCGATTTACAATGGAATATAGCAAAGAACAGCTCCCATTTTTGAGCACATGCCACCAGAAACACATCAAAACAAATCCCTTTAATTTAGCAAAAAAGGATTTGCACAATAGTGTCTCATAGAACTACTCGGGACCTTCGTCTTCAAGACCTCAAAACAACAGTAACGGAAAGACAATACCCACCCTCACTTATAGACGATGGAATTAAGCGTGCCAAGAAATTAGACATAAAAACACTAAGGATAACAAAACATAACACCACACCTCATCTCAAAACACTACTGTATATTTTAACCCACAACCCTAGAAACAATGTGGCATAAAACACTATTGTGCAAAATCTTCCATTACTAACTAGAGACCCAAAAATGGACAACATCCTGAAATCGCATAAACTCATTAAATGCAAAAAGCAACACAAATCGCTAAAGAGACTTCTAACAAATGCGAAGCTTTACACAACATCCACAAAATCAACAGTTAAAAAATGTGGACGCCCAAACTGTGGAACATGCCCTAACCTACTTGAAGGCTCGAATTTCCTTTTCAAACAAGGAGAGAGGCCCAGAATTAAAACCAACTTCACTTGTGCATCTGAGAACCTAATTTATGTAATAACCTGCTCGAGTTGAGGACATTACTATATAGGAGAGACAAGTATGACATTGAGACGGAGAGCCACTCTACATAAAGAGCAGATCCGATTCCCGCAATACAGACAAATTCCTTTAAGTGAACACACAGAGAAACGTGCAGGTAACATCAAACCAAATTTCACAGTTTTTCCCTTCTACCAGTGCAAAGATGCAATTTCTTTACAAGAATGTTTAAATAAAGAAACTTTTTTCATCGAAAACTACAGAACAGGTCTAAATATGCACGCACAACCAACTTTGATCTCTAAACATATTTTAATTCACGATTACATAATTCACGATTCCTAATTCACTCTACATATTTCTCTCCACCACTCTAGTTTTTGAATTTTTGTGTATATATATTCCCCCCCCCCGCCGAAAACTGGACGATTATCTCTTCTGTCCAGAATAATAACGATAACCAACTACCTCCCCTGAGATTTTTCTTATTGTTGAATCGCTCATTCATAAACTCCACACACAACATGGATAAAAAATGTTTCTTAAGAAAATACGTATTTAAATAAATTTTAATGTCATGAATGGCGAAAGCAAAACCGGTCGACAAACACAATACAAGATATATTAAAAATTATATGAAAACTATGTAAAGTATGTGATTTTCCTTCTTTAATTTCTTATATATATTACAACTTACCACGTGGGGATAATCAAAATTCCTCCCTTTTTATTACTTATACACACACACACACACACGCACACAGTGATTGGAAAGTAACTCAATATTTTAAAATTGTTATAAATTATTTATTAATTGTGATTTTTTCTCAAATTTTTGTGTTTGTTTTTTGAAGTATGAGAATTTATTCTTTAACTGTATTGCTCATGTCATTCACAAATGTCTGAATGTCCACTTTTCCTGGAGACGGATGGGTCATTGTTGTCCGCATGAGTGGCCAGATAGAAGTCCCAACTTAACACCCTGTGACTTCTTTCTTTCTCCACTCTCCCACCAGGCAGAATAAATTTGGAGTGTCTTGATTGTAATTAAACATGTTCATTCAATCGTGTCGGCCTTCTTTTTAGGTGCAAAATATACTGTCACGAGACGCTAACAAACGGACGTAACAAGAGACGTACAAAAGGTTATAAATTTAATCATCCGTTTATTCTCTACAAACACTTGACAGAAAACATTCATAGCATTGATTGTTCGAACGTGTTCAGTCAACCGTGTCAGTGTTACCTTACGACGTCAAACATTGTCACATGATATTAACATACGGAAGTAGCGAGGAACCTACAAAAATTTCTAAGACCAGTCATGTGACTACCCTCTACCAATCAAATCCTATTCAAAATATTTACTAATTTGAGCCATGAACTCCCTATAAAACAGGGCAAACTTCAAACACTAGTCAGAAGCAAGATAGCTGCGATATAAGCCACGTCTTTCTATTTCAACCTTTTGAAAAGCAGTGTAAACTGTAAAACCGGTTATAGCTTTAAATATATTAATTAAAAAATATTTAAACTATTCTCAATGCACTTTCCCTATATTTCTACCCGACTTTCATCACGTCACCCGTCGCACATCGTCTTCTAGCACGAATTAACTCGCTCGTAGGTAATAGAAGTCTTTATACTTCGCACACACCATAAAAGCGCGCCAAAATCGTACCGCCTACACTTTAAACAGTCATATGACCACAAAGAATTATTTTTTCGTTTTTGCTTGCAAAACCAGAGAGAGGAATTCTAATTCGTGTCGTACGAATGAGTAATTATCTGAATGTAATTTTTTTCCGTTCATAACAATATATATATATATATATATATATATATATATATATATATAAAACGTTAAGAGACAGAGACAGGCAGAAACAAGGAAAATGCCACTTGTATTTGAACACTATGCAAATATTCTTTAAAAAAACTTTTCTTTTAATTTTTCTAAAATTTAATTGTTTTCCATACTTACAGTTGAAAAAGTTTCAATGACTGAAACCGGTACTGAAATGTTTTTTATAAAATTATTTTAGAATTTTCTATCTTGACATATTTTTCCATCTATCTATCTATCTATACATACACACACACACACACATATATATATATATATATATATATATATATATATGTATAAGGGTGAAAAGGAACACACGAGTTGATATATATGAAAAAACAAGTCAAAAATAGAAAATGCTAAAATAATTTTATAGTGAACATTTCAGTACCGGTTTCGGTCATTTTGAGACCTTTTCAACTGTAACGATTAAATAATTAAATTTAGAAAAATTAGAAGAAAAGATTTTTTAAAGAATATTTCTATAGTAGTGTTCAGATTTAAGTGGCATTCTGCCTTTCTCTGACTCCCTTGTTTGCACTTGTGTGTCGGAGGTCGTTGTGAGTTCTTGGAAGGGTAGTAGAGAAGAAGGCTGGTGGGGAAAGGGGGATGGGAGAATCTGGGAGTGCCCTGATGGTCGTATTTTGAATGGTCAGTGGCGGCTGGCAGTCTCAGTTCAATTCAGGAGAATATTTATATTGACAGGCTTGTTTATAGAATTAGCGTAGGTGTTATACTAAAAAACATTAGTGACAAAGTTAAGGGGTAGGGGGTGGAGAAGTAGAAGAAGAAGAAGAAGAAGGAGAAGGAGAAGATGACGATGATGGTGGTGGTGGTGATGATTATGACGACGATGATGATGATAATGATGATGATGAAGAAGAAGAAGAAGAAGAAGAAGAAGAAGAAGAAGGAGGAGAAGGAGAAGATGGTGGTGATGATGGTGGTGATGATGATGACGACGATGATGATGATAATGATGATGATGAAGAAGAAGAGGAAGAAGAAGAAGAAAAAAAAAACAGAGAAGGGGGAATATGAATGGGTGTAAGTATAGCTATGAAGGGGCTGATTAGTAATGGATTCTATGGAGTGTAATATTTGTGTGTGTATATATATTTTTTTCTTTTATTCTAAAGTTGAGGTATATTAATTGTTTGTCGTAGACCCGTTTAGAAGTGGCTTGTATTTTGTAATAAAGAGATTTTCTTTACTTATTCGTTGTCTCGAGGTTTTATCGTCCCTAAATTGGTAGAGGGGGAAAATTCTGAAGTTTGGTGTTATTTTGTTGGCGCAAGTATCTATGTGTTGGCTAAAAGCTATTTTTCTGTTTTGGGGAATTTTTATCTGGGATCTGTGCAGGGCCATTCGTTTACGCAAACCATTTTTTGTTTGGCCTATGTACTGCTCTTGACACCCGGAGCAGGTTAGTGAGTATATTAGGTTCTCCGAAGCACATGTGAAGTTGCTTTTCACTGTAAACCGTTGTCCCTGCTTGAAGGAGAACTCTGATCCCTCAATTAGATAGTCGCATATCCCGCAATTGGGTCTTCCACATTTTTTTACTGTCGGCTTCTGTGTTGAGGAGTGAATTCGGGCTTGTGTAAGGAGACTTTTCATGGATCTAGGCTGTCTTTTGCTTTTTATGATCGTGTGTGTTTGGAGGATTGTGTTCATTCTGTGGTCTTTTTTTAGGAGGGGTATGTTGTGGAGGATGGTGTCGAAGGCTTCGTTATTGAGAGGGTTGTGTGTGGAGATGTATGGTAAGGCTTTTGGTTGTAAGTTTTTCTTTGATTTGGGATGTCTCAGTTCCTTGATGTTAAGTTGAAGGGCACGTTGAATGCACTTGTCAATAAGTGAAGGTGGATAGTTCCTGGTGATTAGGGTATCTTTTAGTTCTTGTAGTCGTGTGTCTACAAGAACTACAAGAACTAAAAGATACCCTAATCACCAGGAACTATCCACCTTCACTTATTGACAAGTGCATTCAACGTGCCCTTCAACTTAACATCAAGGAACTGAGACATCCCAAATCAAAGAAAAACTTACAACCAAAAGCCTTACCATACATCTCCACACACAACCCTCTCAATACGAAGCCTTCGACACCATCCTCCACAACATACCCCTCCTAAAAAAAGACCACAGAATGAACACAATCCTCCAAACACACACGATCATAAAAAGCAAAAGACAGCCTAGATCCATGAAAAGTCTCCTTACACAAGCCCGAATTCACTCCTCAACACAGAAGCCGACAGTAAAAAAATGTGGAAGACCCAATTGCGGGATATGCGACTATCTAATTGAGGGATCAGAGTTCTCCTTCAAGCAGGGACAACGGTTTACAGTGAAAAGCAACTTCACATGTGCTTCGGAGAACCTAATATACTCACTAACCTGCTCCGGGTGTCAAGAGCAGTACATAGGCCAAACAAAAAATGGTTTGCGTAAACGAATGGCCCTGCACAGATCCCAGATAAAAATTCCCCAAAACAGAAAAATAGCTTTTAGCCAACACATAGATACTTGCGCCAACAAAATAACACCAAACTTCAGAATTTTCCCCCTCTACCAATTTAGGGACGATACAACCTCGAGACAACGAATAAGTAAAGTAAATCTCTTTATTACAAAATACAAGCCACTTCTAAACGGGTCTACGACAAACAATTAATATACCTCAACTTTAGAATAAAAGAAAAAAATATATATACACACACAAATATTACACTCCATAGAATCCATTACTAATCAGCCCCTTCATAGCTATACTTACACCCATTCATATTCCCCCTTCTCTGTTTTTTTCTTCTTCTTCTTCTTCCTCTTCTTCTTCATCATCATCATTATCATCATCATCGTCGTCATCATCATCACCACCATCATCACCACCATCTTCTCCTTCTCCTCCTTCTTCTTCTTCTTCTTCTTCTTCTTCATCATCATCATTATCATCATCATCGTCGTCATAATCATCACCACCACCACCATCATCGTCATCTTCTCCTTCTCCTTCTCTTCTTCTTCTTCTTCTACTTCTCCACCCCCTACCCCTTAACTTTGTCACTAATGTTTTTTAGTATAACACCTACGCTAATTCTATAAACAAGCCTGTCAATATAAATATTCTCCTGAATTGAACTGAGACTGCCAGCCGCCACTGACCATTCAAAATACGACCATCAGGGCACTCCCAGATTCTCCCATCCCCCTTTCCCCACCAGCCTTCTTCCTCTACTACCCTTCCAAGAACTCACAACGACCTCCGACACACAAGTGCAAACAAGGGAGTCAGAGAAAGGCAGAATGCCACTTAAATCTGAACACTACTATAGAAATATTCTTTTAAAAAAACTTTTCTTCTAATTTTTCTAAATTTAATTATTTAATCGTTACAGTTGAAAAGGTCTCAAAATGACCGAAACCGGTACTGAAATGTTCACTATAAAATTATTTTAGCATTTTCTATTTTTGACTTGTTTTTTCATATATATATATATATATATATATATATATATATTATATATATATATATTATATATATATATATATATATATATATATATATATATATATATATATATATACACGATATAGTGTATATTTAAACACATAAGGAATCCACTTATAGGGATTCTACACGCTAGAAAGAACAGCTAGGTTCTATAACCACAAAAATTGGGGATAAAATTCGACAGGAATAAATTTGGAAATGAAAAACATTTACCATCTAGTTTCCTGGACCAATTGGTTTCTAATTGGAGATCTTGGGTTTTATCCCTGTACTGCTTAAGAAAAACATTTGTTTTGGTGAACTCTCTTCTGAAGACACCAAAAATCTCCAGTGTTATTAAATCCAAGCTGATTAGGTGTCCTTGATAGATGACAATCAATCGCGATGCTTAACTCATTCTAACAGCTTACATGAATTACCTGTTAATGCATACAAAACCCACTAGTTCACTGCGTGATATCCCACTTGATTGTTCTTGAACGTTGAGATTTGATGCAACGGGTGCTTTACCAACAGTATTGCTGGACTTTGCCTGAAAACACACATGCGCACATGCGCATACATGCTAAAAACATAAAATCGATTTCACACATCTATAAAATCGATTTCATACATCTATAAACAAATGGACGTGTATATATATATATATAATATATATATATATATATATATATATATATATATATATATATATATATATATATATATATATGGGGGGGGGTCTAAAACTGCAAGGGATATTAATGTAACTCATAATTTCTTTGTAGATGACCTCAAGATTTATGCTAAAGATGTTAGCACTGCCAAAAAACAACTGGAATTAATATCAACATCTTCAGTTGACATAGGAATGGAATTTGGCCAGAAGAAATGTGCATATTGAATTGTTGAACGGGGAAATCAGTGCCCTAGACATAAAACCTGTGCGTCAATGGTCTCACTATTTCTCCTGTCCTACACAAAGAATGCTATCAGTACCTTGGTATTGATGAAAATATATCATACTAAAGTACTGTAAATAAAAGTAAAGTGACCCTAGAATATTACATCAGACTAAGAAAAATATGGCAGCCTGAACTCTCTTCTTACAACAAGACAATGTTCCACGTGGCATTTACAGTACCAGTGCTGATTCCAACATTTGGGATACTTGACTGATCTGTAGAAGAAATTCACTCCATAGACAATAAAATCTGCAAGATTCTAACATCAACTGGAAATCTCTATAAAAATAGTGATGTGGACAAGCTCTACTTAAGAAGAAACAAAGGCGGCAGGATCTTAAGATCGGAGCAGACAGCCTTTGAATGTCGTATAGTCTCTCCCAGACAGCAAAAACAATATACAATACCATTTGGAAAAAAGACTGTCTTGGAATAAATATAGAGAATCACGCTCTTCTTGAATGCGTTCGCAAATACCAGCACGAGGAATACTGGTGGAACATTCCCATTAAAACACTTGTTAAGTGTAAGCATAATATGTTGGATATCGTTGTTTAGGACAGACAATAAGAAAGTATCATAGAGCTGAGCTGTCCTGGTGATGTGAATATCTCTTTGAAAATCAAAAAGAAGAAAAAGAAGATAACTATAGGCAATTCCTTCGAAAACCCAGCTTCTACATCTAAATAACAAATTTACACTTATACCGATAATAATTGCTACACTTGGCTTTGTAAGTAAATGTCTAACTCAGTCTGGATAAGAATGTCTAACTCAGTCTGGATAAGAATGTCTAACTCAGTCTGGATAAGAAATCAACCAACTGACCCACAAATTACAAATACAATCTGTAAGAAGAACAGTAAAACTATGCAAGACTTCTCAGGTTTAAAATGTGACATTGTTTTCGTTATCTACATTCCACTACATTCCAAAGATGGCGGTTTGTATCTTTGTTAGAAATCGGCTCCTTCTTCAGAGGAAGAATTTAAATAATTAAATACAGAAGAGACATACATGCCTACATACATACATACATGGTGGCTGCCCCCCCCCCATTATCGAGTATGGCCCTTGCACGAAGCTTAATCAATGTTGTTATCGTGCAATGCTTGTGCAAGAAGATTTTTTTTTAAACTGAGGAAAGGCTGTGCACTGAGTCAATCCCACTCACTAAGCAACAGCAGCCATAATCCGAAAAGAAGAACAAGTCAACATCATCGGTAACCACTGAGCCGCAGGTTTTATGTCGGAGTTATCCCAGTTACCTGAGTTACCTTCTCCTAGAAGGATGCCCTAACAAAGGCTAGGAGTCCTTCACTCCCAATGGTTTAACTGCGCGATCGGGTATTCAATCCGATTATTTCTATGTCCCCGCACATGATACAGCCTTAAGACGTTTATTGAATGACTGTTGACTCTCAAGCGTTCCTCCACCCTTTGACGGGTTTTGTTTTTTATCCCGCAGGGTGTCCAATAAACACCCTCCTCACAAAGCAAGCTTGGTGGGGTTGCCGGTTTAGTCGCCGACGACCTGACCATGCAACAGGTTGTATTGGGTTACATGTTACCATTAGCACTCGAAAGTGACCTGACATAATACATAATACCCTGTTGAAATTCCAATGAAGGAGCCTTGGATCTAGGTTAGAAACCGGCTCTTTCTCTATTGGTAAGAAATCTTGAAATAAAGCCGAAATATGACATATATATATATCCACCTTCATCCATTTTTTCCGTCCATTATTCCTGTTTTTTCATCTGCACCATATCCAGCCCATTTGCTATCCTATAACAATGGACTTAAATGGGAAAATATCGTACTGCTAACACAGAAGTAAGACACGGTATTGATTTGTAAACCTTTAATACACTTGGTAGTATAAGGTTGCAAAACGAAATACTGTCCATAACAGCAATTTATATAAATTTAAACACGCACGCGCATGCACACATACATACACACATATATACATAAATGTATGTATACATATATACATATATATACACACAAATACATGTATACATACACACACACACACACACACATACACACACACACATATATATATATATATATATATATAGAGAGAGAGAGAGAGAGATATGTATATATATACATATATGTGTATGTATGTATATATATATATATACACACACACACATATATATTTACTTGTTTCAGTAATTTGACTATGGCCATGCTGGAGCACCGCCTTTAGTCGACCAAATCGACCTCAGGACTTATTCTTTGTAAGCCTAGTACTTATTCTATCGGTCTCTTTGACTGAACTGCTAGTTTATGGAGACATATACACACCAGCATCGGTTGTCAAGCGATTGGGAGACAAACACAGGCACACAAACACACACACACAACACACACACACACACACACACACACACACACACACACACATATATATATATATATATATATATATATATACACGACGGAATTTTCAGTTTCCGCCTACCAAATCTACTCACAAGGCTTTGGTCGGCCCGAGGCTATAGTAGAAGACACTTACCCAAAGTGCCACGTAGTGAGTCTGAACCCGGAACCATGTGGTTGATAAGCAAGCTACTTTATTTTATATCATTTGCCATAAGGGCAGTACACAGCTATATAGCTTTGCGGGCTGGACAAGACATTAATGAGGCGAATGATAATAATACAAGATGATAAAGATGGGAGAAGACAGAATGCGCCCGCCTACCCTCTGCTTTTCTAAAAAATTATTCGTTAAAAATAACATATATAGAGGTATTAAACCTCTTACAAATATATACAAAAAATTGGAGGCGATAAACCTCTTACGTTAACTCAATTAACTCTTTTGCGGCCTGCAGATATTCCTGCAACCACCAATCAGAGCCCCCCCAAAATAATCTGTAGTCCTCCTTTGGGAAGTATCTTGACCTGTGGAAAAAAATCTTTTCTTTCCAGTACCAGTGCAGCCACCTGCAAAGGCCACTCTGGACTGTCAATAAAAATCGGGTCCATCAGAACCCAACTATCAAGATTATTTTCCACATACTCCTCAGTCGCCCCTCCCCTGCGATAGAGGAATACAAATTCCTCATCATTTTCATTGAGAGGGACCTCAACTACCTTGCTCGGTGGCACACATCCCACCTTTTTCTTTCTCTTTCCCTTTGCGACGGGAGGGTGGAGCTCCTCCGGCATGTCCGGAGGTCCCCCCTCCCCTCCCGCCACCTCAGGGTCCATCGGTGGGCAACCATTGTTGCCCACCTTCTTTCTCTTAGTGCCTTTTCTCGAGGAGGTTACCTCCTTCTCGACTTTCTCCCTCTCTCCCTCCAATGAAGGAGCAACAGGCTCCGTTGGAGGAACAGGGGATTTACGGTCATCAATAAACAACTGTTCCAGGACCTTCGCCTGGTCCCGGCAACAGTTCTTCTTCATGTGCCCTGATTCCGGACACAGGTAACACTTGAGGGGAGGGCGTCCCTCAATGATCACCGGGTGCCTGGAACCGGCCATTGTCAGGAAATCTGGTAAAACCAGATCTTCGGTCGATTGGGCCTATAGGGTCAAAATTGCTTTTGACCCGACCCAATCGACCGCAGATTGTATTTTTTCATTCAAGAGCCTGGCAGGGCCACCTCCCAGCCTCGACGGATAGAATCTTCTATCCATTCAGCTTCTATACCGGGCGGCAGCCCACACACCCAGGCTCTTGTCAGTTTGCACTCACGTGGGGAGAAACAAAATCTTCCTCCCATCTATAGGTTGGCTCGCAAATTTCTGAGCCTCCGTAGGGGTGTCGAAAAGCACACACACCGTTGCGTACTTTGCACCCCTATGGATGAACCTATAAGTTGGCACAAATCCTGCTAACTCTTCTTCAATTTCACTCTAAGGGAATACACAGATGGTGTCGCGGACTTTTCAATAAGTCCGCAACACCACCGTTCTCTCATCATTGTTTTAACCACTCCTTGGGGGCCATAATTCGCCACTCCAAGGTTTTCTTATATTTGGTTGCCATTAATAAAATAAACTAAAATATATAAATCCACAACAAAATCAAAAATGTTCAAATAAAAGTCTCTAATGCAAACACAAAAAAGAGCAGAGAGACAGACAAGACAAAAAGAACGAAGGAAGTCAGTTCAAATGGCAACAACATTCAACTCTGATAATCCTTCGTAGCACAATTAAAAATCCCTTGCAGCATAAAAATAGCAGCAAAAAGTTCCTGGTTGTACTCCAAATGGTAAAATTCTGGTTGTACTCCAATTGGTAAAATCCACGAAGTGCACACAGTCACATAAAATCATAAATTTTCCGAGGGACACGCCTCCCGAAAACACACAATTCTCACTAAAAAGTGAGTCTTTTAGTACGACCACTGGCAAACAAATGTCTGGAACCCAGTGGAGAGCCTTGTTCGAAAAAATATTAACCATGCGGACAATAGACTTCACTAAGCTCCCAAAAATGCTTTACCTGTGGTCGTGCTTCAAATGTTCAATTTTTCACGTACGGTGTGACTTCCATCGCGACGAAAAACAACGCGACAACTTACCACACAGCCATTCCTATAGATATAGATAGATAGATAGATAGATAGATAGATAGATAGATAGATAGATAGATAGATAGATAGATAGATAGATACATACATACATACATACATACATACATACATACACTCACACACACATATACATACATACGCATACAAAAACATACATACACGCACATATATGTGAATGGTTGCTTATATGTCAAGTTATATATATATAAGCAATTTCACATTAAACTGATGGAAGACTGAAGAATTTTAATCAAAGAAAAGGTTGACACACAGTTTGGACTGCCTGATGTCATCCGCAGTTGGGGTATATTTCCGTTGGATCTACTTCAGAATCTACTAATAATTCTTCAGTAACCAGAAGATAGAGTTGGTATTTATATTTTTATATAAATACGCGCACATACACACATACAGAAGTGTACGCATATACCCATACTTATACATATACATATATATATATGTATACCTATATACATATATAATCTTTATTTTGTATAACGACCGTTTTACAAAATAAAGATTAACACCAAATCCATCTACTGGTTACTTGAGAAATTATAATCATATATACTATCAGAAAGACCACCCTCCGGATTTGGTTGACGGAAACTGAAAGAAGCCCGTAGGATAAAGTGGCGAGCCATGAGTTGAGACTGAGTGTCAAAATCATGGTCGTCACTACAGAGCCTGCGTAGACGGAGGAATTGGGAATAGGGGATGGAAAGCTTAGTGTGTTCGGGGCGATTTCTACCAGCAGATCTCGGGAGTGGCCATGAGAACGAGAATGGGCCTCAACTATGCGAACCTGTTCGTTGGCTATGTTGAGGCCCAAATATTCTCCAGTTTCACTGATCCCACTCCCGAACTATATGGCCGTTATATTGACGACTGTATCGGTGCCATCTCACTCACCCGCGAACATCTAGACTCCTTCCTCTCTTCTGTCAAATCTTTCCATCCTGCCTTCCACTTCTCCTGCACTAACTCTGACACCTCTGTCTCCTTTCTTGACATTTCGGTCAGCATTCATCACTCCACTCTTACCACCTCCATCCACTACAAACACACAGACTCACACTCATACCTCAACTTCTCCTCCCGCCCCGAACACACTAAGCTTTCCATCCCCTATTCCCAATTCCTCCGTCTACGCAGGCTCTGTAGTGACGACCATGATTTTGACACTCAATCTCAACTCATGGCTCGCCACTTTATCCTACGTGGATATCCCCTCACCACTGTCCACACCGCCCTTGCCAGAGCACGTTCCATGGACCGTGCATCTGCTCTCTCTCCCCTAACCCGCCCTGCAGGCTTCCGCCTCCCTTTTCCCCTCACATACCACCCCACCACCCTACCTCTCCAACGCACCATTCTCCGAGCTTTCCGACATCTCCAGTTCGACCCGTCCACTTCACACATCTTCTTCAACCGACCCCTCCCCTCCTTCAAACGAGCCCACAACCTACGAGACCTCTTGGTCCACAGCTTCTTCTCCAACCTTACCTTCCAACCTGGCTTGTTCCCTTGCTCCCGCCCACGCTGCCGCACTTGCCCTTACCTCTCCAAAACACCTTCCTCACCGGCACCCATCATCGACTCTATCGCATCACCGACTCCTTCACATGCACCTCTACCAATATCATCTATTGCATCTCCTGCTCTCTCTCTGCCATTCTCTGTACATCAAACAAGCGGGATGCCGCTCGGCTGACCGGTTCGCGGAACACCTCCGAGACATCTGCCTCGGTCTCACGCCATTTCCGCTCTACCGGCGACTCTTTGTCCGTGTTTTGCATAGAGGCCATCCTGACTCCCGTTTGCGCTGTGAACAGGGATTAATCTTCTCTCTTCGCTCCTTTAAGCCATTTGGGCTCATCTCTCTTCCCCTCTTCATCTAACCTCCTCTCCTTCCCTCTCTCCCCCCTCCTACTTCCTCTCACCCACCTCTCCTCTCTTGCTCCGACTCCTACTTCTCTTCACCCCTACTCTCTTTCTCTCTTCTCTCTTACTCTCTTTCTCTCTTCTCTCTTACTCTCTTTCTCTCTTCACCCTTACTCTCTTTCTCTCTTCTCTCTTACTCTCTCACTCTCTCTTTCTCTCTTCTCTCTTACTCCCTTTCTCTCTTCTCTCTTACTCTCTTACTCTCTTTCTCTCTTCTCTCTTCTCTCTTACTCTCTTACTCTCTTTCTCTCTTCTGTCTTCTCTCTTACTCTCTTTCTCTCTACTCACATATCCACCTTCCCCTTCGCCCTTCATCGTCAACCGTCCCCATAAGCCCACCCCACCCTTACACATTCCTACTCCACCTTCCCTATCCTTCTCATCCCTTATACCCACCTCTCCCACATACCCACCTCTCCCCCCACCCTCTGCCTACCCACAAATCCCCACCTCTACCCCCACCCTCTACCTACCCACATACCCCAAATCTACTCCAACCCTCAGCCTAACCCACACCCCACACCCCACCCGTGCTTTCCCACTCATGCCTCCCAACAACATCACACCACACCACACTACACCATACAACATTACACATCACATCACAACACACCACCCACACACCAGCACTGACCAATTCCCATCCGCACATTTTCACACCTATACATACACACACGCACACGTCAAGATCACCAGCCCTCTTTCACAAGCACATACATACTCTCTTTTACACACACGCGCACCTTCGTGTTGGGGGTCATCTTTACTTTGTTATCTCCCCTACCTCTTCGATCTCCTGTGTGATCCTTCTATTATCTTTCTCTCCTTTTTTTCCTGAGCGCAATACTAATACATCTGTTTGCTTTATACACCACCTTTCTTCGTCTTTTGTTTTTTTCGTGAACTCTCCCCCTATACATATATATACATATATATGTGTGTATGTAAATGTTTGTGTGTCTGTGATTGTCACCCACCGTCGCTTGACAACCGACGTCCGTGTGTTTATGCCCCCGTAACTAGCGCTTTGGCAAAAGGGACCGACCGAATAAGTACTAGGCTTACAAAGAATCAATCCTAGAGTTGATTTGTTCGACTAAAAGCGGTGCTTCAGCATTACCAGAATCAAATGAATGAAACAAGTAAAAGAATAAGAGAATATATATTTATGCATAAATATATATGTATATCTCTCTCTCTCCCCCTCTCTCTCTATATATATATACATACACACACACATATATATGCATGTGTGTGTGTGTGTGTGTGTTTGTGTAGTAAGGTAGATAAATAGTGTTAGGCTTTATACACATATTTACCAGGGGCGTGCACTCTCAGCTATGCAAGCTATGCGCTGCATGCCTTCTTTGTTTCAAAGAAAACACGTCCAGTTGTTTTAGAAATATTTTGTCTCCCCTTCCCCTCTCTCAGTGACTCGTACTTCTGCTTTGATAAATGCTTTGAGAAGATCGCATGACACACACTCCCCCTCTGTCTGTATTAGTTTGTCCTTCCTTCCTCTCTCTCTCTCTCTTAGTGACTCGATAAATTTATTGTAGCTTGTCATGCGTTGAGAAGACCGCATGACACCCCCTCTCTCCCTCTCTTTGTTAGTTTGTCCCTCCTTCCTCTCTCTCTAAGTGACTTGTTTAAAAGATATGCTAGGAGGAATGGTCACCCCCTTCTCTCTCAGTGATTCGACAAATTCAGTGTAGCGTGTCATGCTCTGAGAAGACCGCATGTCACGCCTCTCTGTCTATTCTGACCGAAACAAGAGCAAGCCCATAATTCTTGAGTTAGCCAGCTGAAATGTTGGAATAGCTTGGCATGTAAGTTTGAATTCTTTTATCCAAAACATCCGTTTGCACTATTATATATTTTGGAGTGTTTTGAAAACAAAAATATAATCTATATTATATTTCTTATTTCAGAAATAGCTAATTAATCTTAAATTAATTTAACAAAGGGTATTTTTCCGTTTTGTTGAAATTGACTTACAATTTACGCCGGCGCTTCCACGTGGGTCCTTATATAAGAGCAGCCTTTTTCAAAATGAGTGAAATGTGTGTTATAAACGATATTTTGAGAAGTAGTTTTTCGAAAAGAGACTTCGATGGAAAATAATTAATTATAAGTGGTGGGAGACCAACCGAATTTACCTAATTTGCGAAGCTACAACAAGAAATTCACGAGACAATTTCAGGTTAATTCGTATGAAAAGAAGAAATGATTAACTGGAAGTGTTGCTCTTAATAAATTATTCTGTTGGCCGTGTTTACTTTTTGGCTTAGAAAAAAATGTTTGGAATGATAAAGGCTATGATGATTTAAATAATTTACATATGGCTATGCTAAAGAACGAGCGTTCTCAAAGGCATATAAAATGTTTGATAGACCTTAAAATATTCGGAAATGTTCGCATAGACTTACAATTAGATGCACGTAAAAATCAAAGCATACAACATCATAATGAGAAAGTTCGACGAAACAGATCCATTCTGCAACGATTGATCGATGTTGTTATTTTTTTTAGGCCTCCAGGAATTATCGTTTCGGGGTCATTTTGAATCTGAAGGCTCTAATAATCGTGGAAATTATAAAGAACTCGTTTATTTGATCAGTAAATATGACAAAAAAATGGAAAGTCATTTAGATACAGCTTCTATCTTCACTGGTCTGTCGAACAGAATTCAAAATGACTTGATCGAAGCAATTCATAAAGTTATGTTGAATGAGATGCAGAAGGAAATTGAGCAAGCTAAGTTTGTTTCTATTCTTGTTGATGAGACATCTGATGTCTCAGCATCTTCACAACTGTCAACAGTTTTACGTTATGTTACAGAAGACTGTGTGACGAAAGAACGATTTATCGGTTTTAGTGATGTTAGTGCAGATCGATCTGCAAATGCTTTGAGATGTGGAAATGTGGAAACTAATTGATTGCACAGACATATGATGGTGCCGCTACAATGGCAGGACAACTAAATGGGTTACAGGCAAAAGTAAGAAAGAGATATGAATGTGCGATCTTTATTCATTGTTGTGCCCATATCCTAATTTTAGTTCTTTCACAATCATGCTCTGCTATGAAAGAATGCAAGATATTTTTTCTACAATAAACGGACTCGGTATATTTTTTACGAAATCACCGAAAAGGGCTAATGCATTAGATAACATTGTTAAAAAAAGATTTCCGAAAGCAACAGCAACTAGATGGAATTACTCCTCACGTCTTATTACCACGAAGGAAAATTATAATTTCATAATCAGCCTTTTGAACACATCATTGAAAATCCTAAAGCATGGGATGATACCACCATAAATTCAGCAAGCTCCTGATTTCTTATTTTTGTTAGAAGTATTCAGTGACATTTTTTCTTTTACTGACGTTTTATTTAACATACTCCAGAGTAAAAGTCATGACATAGTGTATTGTAAAGAGCAAATAGATAAAACTAGACCTGTACTTGAAAACAAACTTGATAATTTTTCAATCTTTTATGATAGGTTAGGGGGAAAATATGGAGTCGATGCAGGAATCGGAATTCAGAGATCCAAGAATATATCTATTGATCCCCAATCACATTATAGAATGCTTTATAACAAAATTATCAGTACAATAGTTGACCAAATAAAAGCACGATATTCATCCTTAGAAGAGTTTAAATTCATGGAACTTTTGAATTTCAACAAAGTTGATGAGTATTGCAAACAATTTCCTGTGGACTCTTTAGATTCTTTAAGAACAACTTATGGCAGATTTTTTGATGTAATATGATTACAAAGTGAGGTCAATGTGATGTATTCAATGAAAGATTTTAAAAAACCAAGTGTAAGTCATTTAATGAGTTACATTAACAGCAGTAATCTTGTTGAAGCTATGCCAGAACTCTTCAATCTGTGCAAGTTGATTTTGACAATTCCGTTTACCACTGCTTCTGTAGAGTGATCCTTTTCTGCATTAAGTAGAATTAAAACATACCAAAGAAATGCGACAGGAGAAAGAAGACTGTCTGGGTTAGCACTAAGGTCAATTGAAAAAGATTTATTACAAGAATTGATGAAAAGAGAAGATTTCTATGAAAATGTGATAGATATATTTGCCCAGAAAGATCGAAAAATTGAATTAATTTATAAATGAGGTAAATAACATTTTAAAACATTAAAAAGATTAATATATTTAAGAGCATATATTACAGGTTTTGCTTAGTATTTGTTATAACGTAAGGTTCGACCTTCTTACATCAGTATTGTTTCGCAGAAGAAATGTTTCGATTTCTTTGTCAAACCTAACCTACATAGATTTCCCTTTCTGTGCTGCTGGGTGTAGTCTATTTACGGCTGTAAATAAGTGTCTTGTTTCACTTTCAATAAGTGTCTTGTTTCAATCTCAGAGATGTTGACTTCTGCCACAACAGTTTTGGGAGGCTTTTTACAATGTTGAATTTTCGCTGTCTTTCATTGTGTGTGTATTCATGTATATGTGTGTATTTTCAATGTGTGTGCGTGAGACGTAGTCTTTTAATGTACGGAGTTCAGTAAGTCTCAGAACAGTCAATAATTTTCCCAGAATTGACAAGTAGCATGATAAAGCACCTGACTTGTTTTCGAGAGTGTAACGATCTAAAACCATGGACATATAATGTTACTAAATGTGTTCTTTTAATTAAATCATTTCATTCAGCTCAACCAATAGGGGCTAATGCAGAATCGCACCTCTTTGAAAAACGAATTTTTGTGAAAACTTTTTTGGGATTCCTACCTTTAACAGAGATTCTGAATATGCAAAAATATTGACAGAATCCAATTTCATCTTTATTACATTTCACTTATGATTTTTAGACTTTTCTAAGGGAGAATGAGGATGGGAAAGCACTGACGTTTCGAAGAGCAAAGAATAATACAAACAATACACTTATTTCAGGCTCATCTCTACACAGCCATTTTTTATTCCCTGTTTATTCTAGGTCATACGGGGGTGATTGCATATTCAGAATCTCTTATATGTAAATCGTAGGAATACGAAAATGTTTTACTGAAAAATTGCCGGTGGGGGTGGCAATGAAATTCATTGCATGCCCAACGCCGGAAGTCACCGCTGGCAATGATATTTACATTGGACATTAAAAAATACAGTTTATAAAATTTAAAAAAATATTTATATGGAGAGAAATAATGTGTCTACCTTATAACAGCTCGTTTGGATTTCTCTTATAGCCATTCTCGATGCCATTGTCCTTGTCCTGGGCGAGGAGGTCGGAATCTAAGTTTTTTACGAAAAAATGTTTTATCTCGTTTGGCTTAACAGCCCTTTTTGTTTGTGTTACTGTTATTCTCTGTGTCCTGTCTTTTACTGTTTATATTTTGTACTGTCGTTACTGTCCTGGTTTTGTTACGATTTTTATACCCCTCCACAAAAAAATCTCAAATATTATTTAATTTGATTTTCGCAGGAAGGAAAGTTTTATTGAAGTCATGTATCGCCTTGACCTTCGAAACGTGGAGTAGATGAAACAAAGACGACTGAAGAAGGGGAATTTCCCTTGTTTTATATGTCCTGTACTCTATTTTTCGTTGTTTAAAAGAAATTTCCATTTCTTTGGTTTTGTGTTTATGTTTTCGTTTCTTATTGTGTTCGACGTTTTTTTTTGGTATCCTGTACCCATATATACATGTATATATACATGTAGAGGTAGATACGTACATATATGTATATATATATATATATGCATATGTTTTATTTATTAATTTATTCTATGACGGAACGCACGCATCCATTTCTAAGTAAGATCGTTCTTAATATATATATATATATATATATATATATATTATATATATATATATATATATATATGTACGTGTGAGTGTGTGTGCGTGTGTGTGTGTTTATACATTTTATATGTATATGTATATGTATATACATACATACAGACAGACATTTGTATATTTACATGGAAACAGTTGAATGTGATTTCCAGATCGCTGCTGTTTAGTTGTCACCAGACTGTGGTCTTTAAGGCTTTACATATTGTGCATTTGGCAGAATGCTGAGTGCGATTTGGGAGGAAGGGGTGGTGGGAATAGTTTTTCGGATCTGATAAAGAAAGTTTGTTATTAATTGGCTTTTATAGAGTTCATAAGGCGTGTGTCATATTCAAGTTATAATTTATGTTGGTCGAAATTTTGACTGATCAAGTCTTTATAAATGATAAAATAGACATTACTTCCACATTTTGTTATAATTAACTACTGTCAACTTTAGTAGAGGCACCACTCACACACAGTGTTATAATTAACTATTGTGAGCATCAGTGGGAGCATCATTCCCACGTGGGTTATAATTAACTGGTGTTTAACGGAATTGAGCTTATTCCTTAGTTTCTTGTTTCGAGTTCTATTCCCTATGCGAAGACACCTGTGACAGACCAGTGTATTAGATGGGTGGGGAGGGGCATTAACTTTTATCAGCTTAACGCTACGTAAAATGGACATAAGCTGCTGCGGACCATATCCTTTTAATTCAGGAAAGATTAGCTAATTATGTAAAATATAGTAAATATTTCAGTTATAGAGCCAAAGATAAACTAACTCTAGTTTGAGATAGCAACGTTATTTTAATCCCCATTTAAAGACATTACATTTCAATTAGCTTCTTAGACCTTTCAGAAAATCCCCAGCAGCTAAAACGTATGACTTTAGTGCCAATTCAAAATAAAACCATTATTTCAGTAATGACTGCCGTAGACCGAAAAATAAGTTCTCTGTGAATGATTATCCTCGTTCCAGTTTCGAGCTCCGTTGAAGATATACTTTATGCTTTGTCTTCTGTGAAAAAAATATATAAATTTTGGTGTTTATTCAAAATGTGGTAGTTAACTTGTAATTGTTTGTATTGTTGAAAGGAACGACGTCATTATGTATTACATGGGAAAATGCGATCAAGAGAAATAATTTTCTTCAGATTATAAAACTGGAAAAGTAGAGAAGTTATTACACTCGGAAAAGTTCAGAACAAGTTATTACATCTGGTAAAGTACAGAACAAGAAAATTTTTACTTCAAATATTGCAGCTAAGGATAAAAGGTACTACTTAAACTTAACTTAGCTGCAATATTTTAAGTAAAAATTTTCTTGTTCTGTACTTGACCAGATGTAATAACTTGTCCTAAACTTTTCCAAGTGTAATAACTTGTCCTGTACTTTTCCAGTTTTATAATCTTAAGAATAGTATTTCCCTTGCTCGCATTTTTCCATGTAATCCATGGTTTTCCCAGGTTATGCTATTATGCTAATTAATAATGTGTCAAATGTGTTAATTAGCGGTGTCGTTGATAATTTTTTCCTTACCTCAATGATGCCTTTACAGAACTATATTCACAAACAAGCATAGAGAAACAAACACTCAACGTTTTTCATTTAAAACTTCATTGCATGAGATTGATACCATGGAATTTTTCGAACTGAGTTCTATTATTCAAGCTTAATTAAAATATAGTCTGTTTTTAAAATAAAATAGGTAATTATACTTACATCCAATTTTTTGCCTTACTTATATTTTTCATATTTTATCTCACAAATTTTTTGATAGCAATTTTTGTTATATTGGGCCAAAACTACGAAATTCTTCATGCTTTCCTCTATCATTATGATAAATATATTTTGCTTTTAAAGTAAAAAGTTATTTAGATCTAAACTTGATTGGTGGCGTTACTTACTCTCCTATAACGTTGCTACATATTTTGATGTAAATTTTTTTCTACTTGACCAAATCACAAATTTTTTAATGTCAAAATGTAACTAGGCGCAGGAGTGGCTGTGTGGTAAGTAGCTTGCTAACCAACCACATTCCGGGTTCAGTCACACTGCGTGGCATCTTGGGCAAGTGTCTTCTGCTATAGCCCCGGGCCGACCAATGTCTTGTGAGTGGATTTGGTAGACGGAAATTGAAAGAAGCCTGTCGTATATATGTATATATATATATGTGTGTGTGTATGTGTGTGTGTTTGTCCCCCAAGCATTGCTTGACAACCGATGCTGGTGTGTTTACGTCCCCGTCACTTAGCAGTTCGGCAAAAAAGACCGATAGAATAAGTACTGGGCTTACAAAGAATAAGTCCCGGGGTCGATTTGCTCGACTAAAGGCGGTGCTCCAGCATGGCCGCAGTCAAATGACTGAAACAAGTAAAAGAGTAAAAGAGAGAGGAACCAGTGCTCTTCAAAAATGTTAACAGTTTTCAATTTGGTTAAGAACTGAATTAGTAACAAGCTCTGAAAGATGCTGTGTGAGTAAATTGCGGTCTTAAGAATATTATTCAACTACTTCCGAAGTTGAATGATATATGTATGTATTTATGTATGCATATATGTCAGGGGCGTGCACTCTCAGGTATGCAAGGTATGCGTTGCATGCCCTGTGATTTTTTTATCCATATGATCGGAAAATTAGATAAAATAGTTACTTTGTTTCAAAAAAAATCCGTCCAGTTGTATTTTTCTCCCCTTCTCTCTCAGTGACTCTACTTCTGCTTTTAGAAGTCATGCATTGACAAGACCAGCATGTCAGACACTCCCTCTCTGTCTCAGTTTGTCCTTCCTTCCTCTCTCTCTCACTCTTAGCGACTTGTTTAAAAGACATGCTAAGGGGATAGGGCTTTTGAAATATTTTTACCCCCTTCCTCTTTCTCTTAGTGGCTATGCTGTGGTAAGACCCGCATGACCTCCCTCTCTGTCTCTTAGTTTTTCCCTCCTTCCTCTCTCTCTCTTAGTGAATTGATAAAACAGATGCTAGGAGGAAAGGTCGTTCATAATATTTTGTACCCTCTTCCTCTCTCTCTCGGTGGCATGTCATGCTATGAGCTGACCGCATGATACACACTTTCTGTATCTTTCTGTTTTGTTGAAATTGACATACAATTTACGCCGGCGCTTCCACGTGTGTTCGTATATAAGAACATCCTTTTACGAAATGAGTGAAATGTGTGTTATAAACGACATTTTGAGAAATAGTTTTTCGAAAGGAGAATTCGATGGAAAATAATTAATTATATCGGTGGGAGACCAACACCGAAAAGGGCTAATGCATTAGATAACATTGTTAAAAAAAAAGATTTCCGAAGGCAACAGCCTCACGGCTTATTATTACCACAGAGGAAAATTATCATTTCATAATCAGCCTTTTTGAGCACATCATTGAAAATCCTGAAGTATGGGATGATACCACCATAAATTCAGCAATTGGATTCTTACAAACTTTAAAAGCTCCTGATTTCTCATTTTTGTTAGAAGTATTCAGTGAGATTTTTTCTTTTTTCATATTTAACATCCTTCAGAGTAAAAGTCATGACATAGTGTATTGTAAAGATCAAATAGATAAAACTAGAACTGTACTCGAAAACAAACTTGATAATTTTTCAATCTCTTTTACTTGTTTCAGTCATTTGACTGCGGCCATGCTCGAGCACCGCTTTTAATCGAGCAACTCGACCCCGGGACTTATTCTATCGGTCTATTTTGCCGAACCGCTAAGTAACGGGGACATAAACACACCAGCATCGGTTGCCAAGCAATGCTAGGGGGACAAACACAGACGCACAAACACACACACGCATATATATATATACCACGGGCTTCTTTCAATTTCCGTCTACCAAATCCACTCACAAGGCTTTGGTCGGCCCGAGACTATAGTAGAATACCCTTGCCCAAGGTGCCACGCAGTGGAACTGAACCCGGGGGGAAAAATATGGAGTCGATGCAGGAATCGGAATTCAGAGATCCAAGAATATATCTATTGAGCCCCAACGACATTATAAAATGCTTTATAACAAAATTATCAGTACAATAGTTGACCAAATAAAAGCACGATATTCATCTTTAGAAGAGTTTAAATTCATGGAACTTTCGAATTTCAACAAATTTGATGAGTATTGCAAACAATTTAAAAATCATGGGTACTATTTAAGAAGAGTGGTCCCGGTGCGCGCACCCGAGCATCCACGCCAGCTAGTCGTGACTAGTCGATCCTTACTTTGTGTTTTATTTACTTTGTTTAAAACATTATTTACTTTGTGTTTTTGTGTTTTATATATTTTGTTTAGAAAATTTATTTACTTTGCTAGATAGTCGTAGGATCGACTAGTCACGACTACCAGGGCGACGTTTTTTTTTTATTCTCGGTCATACGGGGTTGATTGCATATTCAGAATCTCCCATATGTAAATCGTAGGAATTCGAAAATTTTTTTACTGAAAAATTGCCCGGGGGGGGGGCAAAGAAATTCATTGCATGCCCAGCCCCGGAAGTCACCGCACGCCACGTATGTATATATGTGTGTGTATATATGTATGTATGCATGTATGTATGTATGTATGTATGTATGTATATATGTATGTATGTATGTATGTATGCATGCATGCATGCATGTATGTATGTATGTATATATGTATGCATGCATGTATGTATGTATAAATGTGTGTGTGTGTGTGTCTGTATGTGTGTGTATATATGTATGTATGTATTATATGTATAGTTCAGCACACACACACACACATATGACGGACTCTCCCGTCAGATACGACGTATGAGTGTTCAGCGAGAAGACAATAGTAGACATCCAACCAAACAGACAATCAACAATACACATTATTATTACTATTATTCACCAGTGTTTGCAAGTCATTCACTTCACCTAGTCCTTAGACCACCCATGTGAGTCCTTAGACCATCAAAAGCAATATGGGTATGGGCATGACTTATTAAACCAGCACGCGTTCTAGCGGAGAAAACACAATGTACACGATGATGGTTTGCGGTAAGACTGCCGTTGTGTTGGTTTATTTTCCTATTTTTCCATAACTGCTCTTGATGAAGTATCCTTTGAGTTTCGAAATTTTGAAGCTGACAAAAGCATTCTCTCCTCCAGTCTGCGCAGTTTCTTGCAAGATTCTCAAAGCTTTCTTTGAAATGCCAGAATATGCATTTCAAAATATCTTTTACTTTGTCCTTATACCGTAGAAGTGGTCGGTTACATTGCGTCGTGAATTTTCAAGCTGACCATGAAAGATTTGTTTTCATTTTCGACCATTATTCATGCGAAGGATGCGTCCATACCATCGCATCTGCGACTTGATTGGAGCATCAGAAGTAACCGCAAACTTCTCTGTGTGACAAACCCGTTGTAGCTTAAGTTTCCGCCGCTTGAAGCCACTTGATGCAACCCTCAGGCATCAGTATACCGACCGGCAGCGTCGAGTGTATTCCTACTGCTACGTGGTGCGTCTTTGCTTTGCAATACTTCTCCACTGTTTGTCGATTTTTGCAATGATTGAAACGAAGGAACAACACGTTTCCCTGAAATTCTGTTTTCTACCGGGAAACAGTTGTCATGCTTCAAACAGTTTACGAGGACGCTGCCATGGGGAAAACACAAGTTTACGAGTGGTTTTCACGCTTTAGAAATGGTCACTTGTCGCTTGAAGACCAACCTCTTTCAGGACGACCGTCGAGCCCCTGACCGTACAAAAACATCACGAAAATTCATGAACTGATCTTGGAGGACCTTCGTCGAACAACTGACGGACTTGTTGACATGTCTGATGGTTCCTGGACCTCCTGCCAACGAATTTTGAGCAAGGAACTGCAAATGAAAAGAGTTGCAACAAAATTTATGCCTCGCTTGTTCATGGAAGATCAAAAGCAGTCAGGACTGACTTCGTGTCGAGAACTGAAAGAAGAGTTGGGAATTGATCTGGATCTGTTTTTGAAGGTCATCACTGATGACGAAAGCTGGTGCTACGGAATTTGTTGATGTGGAAGAGGTGAAGAAAAAAAAGACGGAGGAGTTAAAAGACATCACTTTACAACAGTAGATGCACTGCTTCAAATGGAGAATATTTTGAAGGCGATAAAAGTGTAAACATGTAAAACTAAGTGAATAAAATATTACAAAATTACGGTTTCTGTTGGGTACACCCTCGTATATAAATATATATATATAATATATATATAATATATATATATATATATATATATATATATATATTATATATATATATATATATATATATATATAATAATAATAATAATAATAATAAAATATTAGGGAGTAAATCCAAACTTACAGGGAAAAATTAGATTTAGGATTAAATCTTATTTTATAGTATAAATATATATTATATTAAATTAGAGATAAAACCACTATTAGGCAAATCAAACAGTGAAAATCATAAGCCAATACATAGAAATAAAAGTAATTAAAAAATATAAAAAATATAAAATATAAAATATAATAACCCAATTAAAATATTTAAATTAAAGTTAAAATTTTTAAAATTATTTAAATTAATAAATTAAACTTATAAATTTTAAATATATATATTCATTTATTTATTATTATTTTATTTATTTATTTATTTATTTTTTAAATTTATTTATTTATTTAATTTTTTTTACTTTTTTTATTTTAAACTATCGAAAAGTATTAAAAGTTTAATATAAGATAAAGTACTCTTTATCTTATATTAAACTTTTAATACTTTTTGATAGTTTAAAATAAAATAAATAAATAAATAAGTTTAAAAAAATAAATAAATAAATAAAATAATAATAATAAAAAATATATATATATATGTATATATATATATATTATATATATATATATATATATATATAATATATATATATATATATTTAAAATTTATAAGTTTAATTTATTAATTTAAATAATTTTTTAGAATTTTAACTTTAATTTAAATATTTTAATTGGATTCTTATATTTTATATTTTTTATATTTTTTTATTAATTTTATTTCTATGTATTGGCTTATGATTTTCACTGTTTGATTTGCCTAATAGTGGTTTTATCTCTAATTTAATATAATATATATATAAATCTATATATATATATATATATATATATATATATATATAATATATATATATATATATATATATATATATATATACTAAATGTGATTAGGGTGCTAGAAACACCTACATTGGTAGAAATAAGAGCTAAAATGCTCTAATGGTGTTGTCAACGCACATAAATGTAAACGTATGTACTAAGAGGGACCTTAATCGTCGGTAAATTATCCATTAATTTGGATGAGAAAACATATATTTTAATAGAGAAGCAACTCCGAAAATAGCCGAAGTTCGAACTAGTCTTAACTGATGAGGCAACGGAAATTGCCGAAACTGACGTCAGTATTAAGAATTTTTGATCGGCACTTTTCAGACAATTAAGGTCCCTGTTTGTGTTTATGTTTACGTTCATGTGCGTTGACTACAGCATTAAAACATTTTAGCTCTTATTTCTGGCAATGGAGGTGTTTCTAACACCCTAATCACATTCAGTGACAATTATAGTTCTCCTTTTTGGTGAAGCATTACAATCTGCAGTAGTGGTGGTGGTGGCGGCAGTG
Source organism: Octopus sinensis (assembly GCF_006345805.1). Taxonomy (NCBI): domain Eukaryota; kingdom Metazoa; phylum Mollusca; class Cephalopoda; order Octopoda; family Octopodidae; genus Octopus; species Octopus sinensis. The sequence goes on from NC_043003.1 coordinate 99,534,628, forward strand.
GTGGTGTTGGAGCCGGTGTTACTGGCATCAGATCAGACATTTCAGTAGAACATCTATAACGGTAAGACACTCACGAAAAGAAAAGAAAACAAATTGAATGAAACAGAAAAATTATAAAAACCAATAACAAAACAACAAAAACGACGACAAGAATTCCAGTCCTGGTATATTCTGAAAACAGCAGCATCTTCTGAGACTTGTCTTTGCCTGTGCTGTTACTCTCTACTTCTGATGCTCCTGCTGACTGAAACCTTCACGTTATTTTTGCTACCACGTGACTGCCTACCTTGTACTGCTGGTTTCATGGGCCGTATTTCTGCGCCTGCAACTGGACAATGCTTCGGAATAGCCATTTATTTTTTGGGGGAGTCACAAAATCTCGAAAGTTCAAACTGACTGCTCCGCTAACCATTTGCTCCTCGCCGTATTGGCTCTTACAACCCTCCAATTGTATTGCCATACAAAGATGACAACAAGCTAGAGGTTACAGTTCTATATTTAAGAGATGAGTAATTATGTACATTATTTACATTTGACGGATATTTGTCCTCATCTTGTTTGTTGTTAACACAACGGTTCGGCTGATATACCCTCTAGCCTTCATCAGGTATCTTGGGGGAAATTTCGAACCTGGGTTCTTATTCCTAAGGTATTTTTCGATATTATTATTATTATTATTATTATTATTATATTATTATTATTATGTAGTTTTATTATTTTTATATCGTGCTTTCACTTCACTACTGAGCGCAGCTCCGTGTGCCTTGGGTGTGGTTTGTTGTGATGCTCTTATGGTTACTGTATTGAAAGTGTTTTGCGTAGGATGTGTGCAGTGCCCAGTAGTGCAATTTTCTGTATGTTATATATATTTGTGAGTCCTGGTGTTTTTGTTATGTATTTGTCTGAATATATTTTTACCATATTCTTTCTTTATTTTCTCTTTCATTTGTGTGTGTTGTGTCTTATCTAGTTCATGGATTCCTAAATATTTGTATGTTTGGCTTTGGTCTATGATAGGAATTGTTTCTGTTTTTAGATTCCACATTCGAGTTACCTCTATTTCTAGGTTTTTGTATTTTGAAAGTTTCTCCATTTCTTTTAGAGACACGTTGTTATCTGCTGGTATTGATACATTAATTAGAAAGCATTTTTTTCTTCATGATCTCTGACAACTATATCTGGCCTATTGGCCTTATTTTCTCTATCTGTGTGTATTGGCATATCCCAAAGTATGGTTGCTTTCTCGTTTTCTGTGATCTTTTCTGGCGTGTGCCTATACCATCTTTTTTCTGTTGTTATTCCAGTGTTGGCATAACTTCCAGTGTATGTAGGTCCCAACTCTGTCGTGTCTGTGAATATATTCCTTCTTAGCCAGGACTGGGCAGCCAGAGATAATATGATTTATTGTTTCTTGTCCATCGCCACATATTATGCAGTTACTTGTTATGTTTCTTTTCATCATATGTTTTTGGTAATTTCTGGTGGCAAGGCTTTGGTCTTGTGCTGCAATTAAAAATCCCTGCGTCTCTGCTTTGAGTCTCTGCTTCTCAAGCATTGCTGGTATTTTTCTCTGGCTATTTCTTTTGCATTTAGTTTAGTCCAATATTTACCATAAGGAGCTTTTCTTGCCATCGTTTTATCATGGTTCGTTGCTGTTCTAGTTTTAGTTTGGTTTTCAATTGTTTTATATCTTTTTGTTGTTTCTTCTTCTTCATATTTGTTAGGTGGTATGATTTCTTGTTTGTATTTGTCAGTTTCCTTAAATACTGAGAACAGTTTTCTGTTTTGCTCGTGTTTTGCGGCTATTTGTATCAGTTTTCCTTACTTCTGAAGTAGGTATTTTTGCAGTCTTATGGTGGTTATTTTATAATGGTTTTCCAGCTGTATAACGCCTCTAACACGTTCTATACATTCTGTCAGATTTTGGGTGATGCATCCTAGATCCTGTCATTATTTTTCTTGTTTTCCTATCTATTTTGGTTAGTTCATTTAGTGTCCAGTTAAGGATATTGTAGCTGTAACTTATAACTGGGACGGCTAAAGTGTTAATCCCTATTATCTTGTTTTAGCATTGAGCTCTGTTTTTAGTATTGATCTAACTCGTCTATAGTATTCTTTCTTTATTTTCTCTTTCATTTGTTTGTGTTGTGTCTTATCTAGTTCATGGATTCCTAAATATTTGTATGTTTGGCTTTGGTCTAATTCTTTTATCTCATTGGATTTATCTAGTGTGATATTGCTACTCTTAACTAGTTTTCCTCTTTTCAGGGTTGCTTTGGCGCATTTTTCTAATCCAAATTTCATATCTATTTCTTTGGTAAATCCATGTACTGTCTGTAGTAGTGTTTCCATCTGTTTATCATTTGTAGCGTATAGTTTTAGGTCATCCATATATAAAAAGTGTCTGATTGTTTTGCCGTAACATTTGTATCCGCATCCACTTCTATTTAGCATATCAGATAGAGGTGTCAGTGCCAAGCAGAAATGGGGTGGAGAGAGCGTGTCTCCCTGGAATATTCCAATCCATTTGTTTGGATCTGTAGCACTGTCTGCCATTTATTCATAGAGTGTCTTATGTATTTAATAATAATAATAATAATAATAATAATAATAATAATAATAATAATAATAATAATAATAATAATAATAATAATAATAATAATAATAATAATAATAATAATAATAATAATAGTAATAATAATAACAACAAAATCGAAAAATACCTTAGGAATGAGAACCCAGGTTCGAAATTTCCCCAAGACACCTAATGAATGTTGGAAACGTTGTGTTAACAACAAACAAGATGAGGACAAATATCCGTCAACTGTAAATAATGTAACTAAAACTAGATGTTAATATCACTGGCAAATACCCCTGTCTTTCTTTTTTTATATTACGTTGAGCTATGTCTATTGGGCAGATATGTATCTTAGCACTTAAGCCTGTTGTTAGATCATATCCTCAATGTCGAAAATCAGAAAGACATGACCGTAATTTTTGGTTCGTTCAGTAAACAAGACCCGGTTGCATACTTCAACTTATTTTAATTCATTTTTAGAGAGAACACAGTTTTCCCTTTGCCTGATCTTAGAGAAAATCTTCGAGATAGGCGAGAGACACTTTGTGATATAATCTTGCCAAATTTGTTTAACAAAAATCTAAATTTAGAATCTGGAGTTTATTATGTATGTACAGGAAACTGTCTGGTTATTACTTATCAGTTGAACAAGGCATTTGTATGTGTAGAGGGAAACTTTCTGGTTATTGTCGCTGTAGTTATTTTATATTGTCTTAGAAACGCTAAATATACCATTATTTTTTTGTTTCATTGTCGTTTTTTTCCCCTTTCTGTGCAACATATTATGAAAGCACTTTCAATATAAGGAAAAATACCTACTGTATTTCGTAGGGCGGTGAAAACACGAAAACAATAAGGCCACTGAATAATTATGTTTCTTAGATAAACATAAGGCCAAGAAATTGATGGGAGGGAACAGTCGATTAAATCGACCTCATAACATTACTGGCACTTTATTTTATCAACTCTGTGAGAATGTAAGACAAAATTGACTTCAGAATGTAAAGAGCAGGAACAACTACCGAAAGCATTTTACCTGTAGTTACTTATTCTTCATTCTACCAATCCACTGTCTTGCGAGATAATAAATAATAACAATACTATAAGAAATAAACAGTATTCACAACAAGGTATGGTCATACAAAAAAGATATAAGTATAAATTGAAAACACAGACCAGAAAAGATTTCAGAGATACACAAAGTTATTCTCTGAATTATATCAACTCACAGAGAGAAGGAGATCAAGAAAAGCGGAGCTTATATTCATAGCAGGCATATTTTGAAAGAGGAAGTACCTTCTGATTGATATATCGATTTTAAACATGTGATAATCTGTATCTGAAAGGGAAAATGGAGAAACTATCGGGGATATACAAATCTAGAACGAAAGACAGTCAGAATTGGAATGTTGAGAATAGAAATACTTTATATATTGATGGAAACTTTGGGAATGATTAAAAGAATATGGCAGACAAATAATCATAATCACATCCCTTACACATGTAATAGTATGTGCATGTGCAGTATTATTATACACTGCTCGTCTTTGACGAAGATTTCTTTCAATACAATTGAAAGATGAACAGTAAAATGTCCATGAAGTGCACGCAGATCAGCGGGAATCCAAACAATAAATATCTACTCATTCTCAATACGTTCTGCTAGATTCGAACGTGAATATGCCGATTCTCATGAATTATTATAAGCTTGGAAAACATCAGCACGCATTAGCAAATGATTAGTTTACTGAATTTCACTAAACAAGAAAACAAGAGCAAGTGTTCTTGCTAGATTCATTGATCTGGCGGGGTAGCTTTGACTGAAGAAACACACATTTAGGTCGAAACACCACAGTGTCTCTAACTTCCTTTACATCAATAAATCGCATGTGTTCTGAACACATATTGTCTAAAGGTGGGGGAGGACGAAAAGCAACTGTGATTAGCATGTTCACGTTTAAATCTGCCAGATCTGATTGAGAATGAATAGCTATGTTATTGTGAAAAAAAAATTACTTTTGAAGAATTTGAACTAGCCCAATTAAATACTAGGTGTCTTGTCACCAGCGCTACATGATCTGCCAATTCACCGTTCATTCCGCCTTCTCTTAATTAAAAACAATATTAATAATTAATTCTTTTATTGGCCACAAGGACTAATATAGATATACACAAAAGGACATGCAACAACATAAAAGACAATACAAGACGATACAAAGAGTTTTCTGTGTGTAAACAATAAAATCAATCAAAATTAAACAATATAAAATTCTCAAAAGGGGCGGCGCTTTAAGGCTACTCGTGGAAAAAACCACAAAAGCTACGGGTACCTGACTAACAGGGCAAGAACCCTTCTTTTATTTCTTTACAAGTGTATGCTCAGAATTGGTCCTTTCACACTAGCCATTCTTCCAACATTCACCCACCTTATAATAAACTTGCTAGAAGACAACACTTCCTTTTCCACCCTCACTTTCCTCTTCAAGTGAAATTTGAAGAAGTTGATTAGGGCTTGGCCAAAGAGGAAAGTGTCCACCATACTACCTCTTTCGCTACAGCCACCAGACAAATAAAAATTGCCTGCCCCTCCCGGCCAAAGGAGGGCGGTGGAGCAATCATCACTATGGACTCAGCTGAAAAGCCAGATCCGTCCTAGACGCGACAGCAGGTGTTCGACATAAACCTACAGGTCAGCAATGCTCGGGCACTAGACGAAGGCATGCAGAACGGTTTTGTCGCTCTGCACACACCTCGGGCAGGCTCGGATGACGGCACTTTCGTGCCTGTAAAGTTTATCCTGAACGGGCAGTTCCTCTCAGTAGGACTGCCAGGCGAGGGATTTCTGGAAGTTATCCATAGGCACCGGCCCGAAAGTCCTTCGAAACAGACTAGCAAGTTGATCCTCGTCGACACCAAGAGTTTCTCCGAGAACGTCGTCGCACTTTCCCTCCGCTAACCCTCTATAGAACGTTAGAGTGGAACTACCAGCGATCGCATTGCCCGCCTGGCAGAGGGCTGTGACCGCTTGACGACAATCGAGGTGCCAAGCATCCCTCCTCGGTCTACGCCTAATACAGGATTGCAGCTCAGTCAAAGACACGAGCTGTGGAAGAGCGTGTCTGACAAGCGACGATCACACCTGCTCACCGTCAAGGAAACACTGGAGATGCCGTAACCAGAGCGCATGTCTGCGCATCAGTAACCGCGTCATGCTCAGGCCTCTATTCAGCGTTGTTGACAGCAGATGGAGCGCCTTACTAGTGGAACGTAACCCCTCCCACAGAAAGCGGAAGAGTAAGCGAACCAGTTTGTTCAGCCAACATAAGGGGCAAGGGACGACGGTCAAGCGGTAATAGATGACGGATGCGATGTACGCATTCGCCACCTCGGCTTGATCTTTCAGGGACAGCTTCCTCTCGGCTCATTTCTAGGTGAGATTGGTCACCCTGTTCGCCACCTCGTTCCAGTTTTTCTACACCCGAAGGTTGATCAGAGCCCCACCCATGCCGGCTTCATTACCCACCCTCTCTCTACGATGTAGCGCATGAGGTGAAGGTTGCCACGAATAATCCTGGTTGGGATGGCATATGTTTGCGCCAACCTCTTGGTTAGCGCCTTGGCCAAAATCTTCAACTCTGCATTGAACAGAGTGATGGGCCTGAAATTCTCTATAACGTTCCCCTTGTTTGGGTCCTTTCTCAGCAGTGCCACCGCTCCTCGACAACCAAAAGTGTGAATCCTTCCATTGTTGTGATAGACGTCTGCTAAGAGGCCCGCAAATAAGTGTGACATCGAAATATAAAGCTCGTAGGGCAGACCATCCAAATCCGGCGATCTGCCTCTCGTGCAGCTCTTCATCGCTTCCTGTACTTCCGCGGCTGTTATCGGCCTTTCACAGCAAGCACTCCGCCTCACTCGCCGAGATCGCGGCAGGCCGTCCAGGTAGTACCGACGTTTGCCCTGCTATCCGTCCTACCACTCTTCCCGAACAATCGAGCAAAGTGCTGCTGAGAAGCCCCGCATATCTGCTTCGGTTCAAACATCTCGCGCCCGTTCTGGTCCACCAAAGATTGAATGGTGGCTTTGTTGTACCACTTTGCTTCCGTCACTCAGGTCCATCGAGGTGCTTTCGTTCCCTCCCCGCTTAGTGGACGTGCCTTAGCTTTGACAACGTAGCCTTCGTGTTTAGCGTCGAAAAATTGGTCGAGGCCCAACATCGCTGCCAACACGTCGGTTGCGATGCCTTTCCTAAGTGCCTTACCTAACTTTCTAACTAAATTTCCCTCTATTCTATTTCTTTCTACCGATAAAGTCTTACTAAACTAAATGGATTCTACTCTACTTGTCCTTTTAAGAGCATATCACCAGTTGTTCATGACTGCGCCCGTCAGCGCCCCCTAATCCGATCTCTGTAAGTTTGACACGCCAGTAACGACGTGTCCAGCTTCCAGTAACCGGGATCCTATCTACGAATCCTATCTAAGTCAACCGTACAGATCATGAATTTGTGGACTGTGTAGCCGACTATGTGAAATTGTGGACAACGTACATTATCCTTCACAACAATAATATTAATAATGATTTCAAATTTTGGCAGAGGGCCAACAATTTTAGGGGGAAGGTAAGTCGGTTACATCAAACCCAGTATTCAACTGGTACTTATTTTAGTGACCCGAAGGGATGAAAGGCACCTCAGCGAAATTTGAACCCAGAACGTGAAGGCGGGCGAAATGCACAAAGTATTTTGTACGAGCGTGATAACGATTCTGCCAGCTCACCGCCGTAGACAACAATACTAATAATTATGATTTCTGATTTAGGCACAAGACACAAGTTTAGGCACAAGTTGATGTAACCAACTTGTCCACTCTTTTGAGAATAGTGGACAAGTTGGTTACATTGACTCTAGTACTCGACTATTACTTTATTTTGTAGACCCTGAAAGGATGAAAGGCAAACTTGACCCCTGCAAGAATTGAACTTAGAATGTAAGGAGCCAGAAGAAATATTGCTAGGCATTTATTCTGACGATCCAACGATTCTGTCTCTTCACTGTCTTAAAAATCTCTATAAATAATAGCCGATATAAACATTGATTGGTTGATTGATTTCTCCAACAACACATTACATCTTTTAGGTAAAGGAGAAAGAATAAGAGTGCAAGTTAATATTAGATTTGAAAGTTCCGAGCACATATTAGGCTGGAGTTGATGTAACCAACTTGTCCACTCTTCTCAAAATTTTTGGTCTTGTGCCTAAAGTAAAGAAACATTACACAGACAGTGTGAGAAAGAGTTATCGAGGAAGAAGAGGAGGAGGGGAGAAATAGAGGAGAAGAGAGAGTAAATAATAGAATAGCTATGAAAGGAATTATACAAACAAGAAATTTTATTTAAATTTATTTTAAGGTAATAAATATTTGTATAAGAGCCAAGAAATTTATGCCGTATTTCCTGATGTCATCGGTGGTAGTAAAAGTATACTGCTATAGTTCCCCGCCATATGAAGGGCAACAAGTACTAAAAATGATTGTTTTAAATTTTGGCATGAGGCCAGTAATTTTAGGGGAAGGGCTTCATCGATTACATCAATCCCTAAACACGACTTGTATTTCCTTTTATTACCTCCGAAAAGATGAAAAGTTGATCCTAACGGAAATTGAATTTTAAACGCAACGAGCCACAAGAAATACCGCTAGACAGTTATTCCGATGCCCTAACGTATTTACCAGCTTGCTTCCTTAATAATCGTTATAGTAATAACTGTTTCTAATAGTAAGGTATTTAGTCGACTCCAGTGTAGGACTGGTACTCAATTTTATTTATCCTGGAAGGAAGAAGAGCAAAGTTGACCATAACAGGATTTGAAATCAGAGCGTTAAAAAGCAGAGTATATGTAGCTCTGACGGTTATGTGTTGGCGCCTATTCCACTATGCCACTCTTTAATATATAATGAGATCACTGACATTGGCATTAAAAGCAGTTATAATCGTTTAAGAAATCGATAGCACGTTTTGGTTAATCAATTAAACATGACGTATAATAATAATGGAAAAATTTGATTAATTAAAATAATTTTTATTCGAAATTTTCCATTGAAAGAAATGGGAAACAAAACGAAAATCCTTCAGACGAGATTAAATGAAGTAAAGCATTCGTTAAATAACTGAACTCTATTGATTTTTAATTGGAAGCCTGTTGTGAAAGAGTGAAAACTATTTCGTTTTTTTTTGTTTTGTTTTTGTTATGTTAGCAGTAATGGACTGATTGATGGAAAACAGTTACATAAACCTCCATCAATAATACTGTCTATCGCACTCTCACCCTCCAACTCCCTCTCTTCATTTTTTTCTCTTTCTCCTGGTATCAATTCGAAATTATTTTTAAATGCATTATAAGGTTATTTTAATATTATTTTTGATAATAGTAACATTATTATTATTATTATTTTTATTATTATTATTATTATTATTATTATTATTATTATTATTATTATTATTATTATTATTATTATTATTATTATTATTATTATTATTATTATTATTATTATTTCGTTTACGCACAACAGATTAGACTGTTGGAAAAAAATTCCTAACTTTCAGTCTCTGCTTTGAGTCCTGAGCTTCTCAGCTTGTTGTTGGGATTTTAGTACGTCTACTTCTTTTCTGTTTAACTTAATCCAATATTTGACTTGTAGGTGTTTATCTTGCTATCGTTTTATCATTATACGTTGCTGTTCCAGTTTTAGTTTGGATTAAAGTTGTTTTACAGCTTTTCTTGTTTCTTCTTTTTTCTTCAGGTACTATATGACTTATTTTTCTTTTATTTGTCAGCTTCCTTAAAGACAGAAAACAGATTTTTTTTGTTTTGTTCGTGCTTTGTGGCTATTTTGTATCAGTTTTCCTTGCTTCTGAAGTAGGTATTTCTGTAATCCTATGGTGGTTATTTTGTAATAGATTTCTAGCTGTATAAGGCCGTTAGCACCTTCAATAAGTTGTATATATAAGCTTTCTATGTCAGATTTTGGGTGGTGCATCATAAATCCTGTCATTATTTATCTTGTTTTCCTGTTTAATTTGATTAATCCAGTTAAGAATATTGTAGCTATAACTTATAACTGGGACGGTCAGAGTGTGGATACATATCTTGTTTTTCGCATTATAAGCCAAAGAAATGGGACATCAGAACATAAGAAAGGGGAAAACCTTGGTTGAAAAATTTATTTAGGAAAAGACAAGGCGGATGGGGACATACCTCAACTTTGTGAAGACGAGAGGAAATGCTTCAATATTCCCTCAAAAGGAAAACTTAAAGATGTACTGAAGGAAGTGTGTCACGATGTGCTTTCTATTGATAAAAGTATAGTATATGGAAACCGTTCGAATTCTTGCGACACATAGCTAGCTATAGTCTGGCTGGTTCAGCAACAAATAGAATAACGTAATACGCAGAGCTTTGAAAAACAAAGATAAATAAGGTTATATTAGATACGCAATATATGATTGAAATTAATTTCGCTTTCAGTGGCGGTAGAACAATAATTTGGTGATAATTGGTAACAACTTCAAAAGTAAAGGTGAGATGATTACATGAACATATGTAAACATATATACATTTACATTCATCTCTCACTCTCTGCATTTCTATCTATCTATCTAATTTTATTTTTATACTTATTTTAATTTTTAGCTTTTACTCTTGTAATATTCAACAAATAGGAACATGCCCATATAGGTTTAGCTTTTCTGCTTGTACACTATTATACATTTGTACACCCCTTACATTCGATTCTACATTTTAGACATCTTATACTTATCCGCCTGTAACAAGGATAAATATCCTGGTTTTGATT
>NC_043003.1:99547557-99552557 GCF_006345805.1 Octopus sinensis
AATAAAACGCGCCAAAGAACTAGACAACACTACACTGAAAACCACCCAACCTAACACCACACGCAACCTCAAAATACTTCCATACATTTCCACCCACAACCCCAAAAATATCGAAGCATACACCACAATCATACAAAACCTCAGTCTACTGTCAACAGACCCAAAAATGAAAAACATTATAAATACACACAAAATCCTCAAATGTAAAAGGCAACACAAATCTTTAAAAAAACTGTTAACAAATGCCAAACTTCACACACCACATCCACCCCCAACAGTAAAAAAATGTGCACGCTCAAACTGTGGTACCTGCCCCTTTCTACTTGAAGGCTCTGAATTTACCTTCAAACAAGGTACGAAGTTTAAAATCAAGACTAACTTCTCCTGTTCCTCCGAGAACCTTATCTACGTTCTCACATGCGCTGGTTGCCAACATAATTATGTTGGACAAACGAGTCTCCCGTTACGTAAACGAGTAACGGTGCATAAAGAACAAATAAATCTCCCGGAATACCGACAAATTCCACTGAGTGACCACTTAGAACCCCAAATTCTATATATTCCCCTTCTACCAATGTAAAGACGGGATCACCACACAGGAGAGAATTAACAAGGAGAATCTCTTTATTGAAAAATTCCAAACACAACTTAATATGCAAACTCCTCGTTGATCAAACTTCCTTTTTCTACCTCACTCTTCATGGATGGACAAACACAAATATATAAAGATACCATGCATTCATCACTTCAAGCTAAAACTTATATTCTTTAAATATCATTTTTACTATTGTTGTTATCACTATCATTTTTATTATAAATGAGATGACAATTTGAAATGCAATTGTCTATGCAGATGTATATAATTAGAAAATAATATAAATAAAGTGTTAAAATCTGAAAGTTAAGTTAACAAGAAATTATATATCAAAAAGATAACGCAAATGAAGCTAAAATGATAATTTTATAATTTGGGTTTTACCATATTATTGAAGAACTCAAAAGAGTTGTCTCCCCTTACTCACAACACAGGAACTGAAGAACCACAATTAATACTACTTCCTGTCCTGCCAACATGCTGAATTAAACCACACAACACATGCTCTTAATCCCTTTGGATCTTAATACCTCAAGGTAATTTTTTCGTGAACAATCATAAAACTCAAGATACACAACGAACTCACAATGTTTCGGAGCACTTATTTTTTAATATTTGTACTTTTTTATCATTATTCTTTTGCAAAAAACAATGCAATTTTCTTTTTTTCCCCTTTCTAATTTCTAAAAAAACTTTTTAAAACATAAATATTCTTGACAAGTCATACAATGACGAAAACCGGTTGAATAAATATATATTTATATATTTTATCAATTTCTCATTTTATTAAAATTTTCTTTCTTTGAGCATTCTGCATTTTTAAAAAAAATTTTCCTTACTTATTATTTCTCCACGTGCGGTCAACACAACCCCACCATTTATTGATCTATATATTATATATATATATATATATATATATATATATATATATATAATATATATATATATATATATATATATATATATATATATATATATATATATATACATATGTACATATATATATATGTACATTTATATATATATATATATCTTTATATACGGTGTTGAAATGTATTCATAAGGCACATATTGCCATCTATCGTAACGCCCATTTTCCTTACAATTAAAATTGTTAAAAAGTATTTAAATATTGCATAATATAATTTTTAAAATTTATTTAAAATATATAAATACAGAAACTTGTATAGATAATAATAGAGAAAAGTATTGGACGAAAATTATAAAACATTTACAGGACTTCAGTATGTACAATGTTTTTAATTTTTCCTTTGGAGCATATGCGAAGAGTTTCTGTGGGCTTCCTACTCTGGAACAACCTACATACAATTGACTATGTAAGAAACAGTCCTCTTCTAGATGGAGACTGACAACCTGCAATATTTGACCTTAGGACTTGTTAATGGTCATTGCGTAACTGACTCTCACTGGTAACTGCAATCGTTTGAAACGAAAAGGGACATCTGTTGGCATAACGGTATTCTAAGTATAAATGCGATGTCTCCCTTACCACATCCAGTGAGAATTTTTGCTTCGATAAGGCGAGGCTGTAGTTCAGTCACAACTGTGCGTGTACCATTGCACAATCTTAGCTGATCCAGGTTTATGAAAAGCATGATGACTGCATCCTTCTTCAATCCAAGGTTGTGTGGCGGCATACCGGACGGTTCCAGACTGTTGAGGAATTCTGTAGGATAATGAACAGTATCATCCTCGTCAACTTTGTCGAGAAATTTGTAGATGTGGCTACTTCCATTCTCCCTCTGTCTCGTTTGTTTTTTCTCCGTATTTTTTCTCTTCAGAGAAAAGGAGGAAGAGGTACTGACAGAGAAGACACATATACAACCAGAAGGTGAGAAAAAACACATGAGAGACACACAGAAAGGAGGTAACAAAGAAAAAAGTGAGATACTGTACCTCTACGTTCTCTCTATCTGTATGTCCCTCTCCATATCTATGTCTCTCTCACTGTCTATTTAGTGTTTACAGCGGTCAACGAAGAAACAAACTTTGCTTTTTAGAAGGATATATTTTATAAGGATAATATATACATACACAGAGAGATAGAGAGAGAGAGAGAGAGGGAGAGAGAGAGAGAGAGAGAGAGAAAGAGAGGCGGGGGAATAAAGGTTTGGCAGAACAAATAACAGAAGTAGAACTCGGTATATGAGGATATTTTTGCTCGGCAGATATTGCAAAGTGATTAAAGGGTCGAGAGTCCCTTGAGGCACTTTGATGGCGATGTAATATATATATATATATATTTATATATGTATATTATATTAAAGAACACACACACACACACACACCCATATACACAAATATATACATATAGAATATGAGGGCTTTGGTTTACTTGTGATCAAAATGAATAGGTACGCTGGGTAAGTGCTATAGTAGGTGGACTGTTAGGTTCCAAGATCATAGCTAAAGCTGGATTTAAGGATCATATTAGGTTCCGTTATATCGTGTTTATATTATATTAGAGGAAAAATCAAAATCAAGGCAGAACGCGTATCTCAAGTCATTTAGAATAATTTAATTAGGGTAAGGTGAATTTGAAGTCTTACAGCCGTTTCTAGGCTAACCCAAGTGGTAGGTTAGCATGTTTGTACACTGGGTATTCCGTCATCAGAGACAAATTATGAATATTTTAGATGGAGAAAGATTGACAGTTTACAAGGAATAAAATAGAAGAATAAAGAGTAAAATAGAAGAATAAAGAGTAAAAGTAGTTAGAAGAATATAGATAGAAGAATAATGTTCACAACTCCTCTTTTTCCAGAGGATATGGATGTTGGTCGGTACTTCTATGAAGGTATAGGCTTTTAGCTAAAATCCCAGGTAAATCCAGGCAGTATTTTGGTAGTATTCTGAACGATGTATTCATATTGTAAATATGTATATAGAGCGAGAAAGTATGATGGGCATAAATGGATTTTGCGAGTGGGTGTATGAGAGAGAAGGGGGAGAAGGAATGAAAAATAAGATAGAGGTAAAAGGGTAAAAATTGAATTAAGATGAAAATAAAAATATAAATAAAAATGATAATAAAAATAATAAATAAAAGAAAAGGTAATGATAGATATATCATAAATGGGTTTTGTGAGTGAGTGTGCATGGGAGAGAGGAGAAAGAGAGAGAGGAGAAAGGGAATAAGAACAAGATAAGATAGAGGCAATAGGATAAGAAATAAGAATAAAAATAATGAATAAATAAATAAAATTGAAGGTAATGACATAAGTGTGTCAGTATTGTGTAGGGGTAGAGGTCAAACGTTTAAAGTTTCAGTAGAGTTGGGGGTTGAAGGCCAATCTAGGTAAAGTTATAATGACAATAGCTTCGTGCAGATATTTCAAATTGTATTTCAAGCTACACAAGATAAAGAATTAAGATTTACAATTAAAATTTAAAACCTAAACTTAAAATTACAAACTAAAAGAACTTTAAAAACTAAAAATTATTGAGCTGAAATTAGCTGGTTTCTTAGATAGTAATGTTGATGGAGAGGTAGGGTAAAAAGAAGAGAGACCACACACACACACACAAACGAACACACATATATATACACATACATAGACATAGACATATATACCTACATACACACATATATATACGCACATAAGCGTACATATAAAGCGCACACATATACATACATACATACATACACACACGCATATATGTATATATATATAAAAAGTTAATCCAAACAAGAAAACAGAAAAAAACAGAAAAAAACACAGCAACGCGAGGACGTGGAACAATTAAAGTATTATTTGACGCTCAGGAAAGAAGGAGGGTTTAACGTTTCGAGCGGAACTCTTCGTCAGAAACATAGGAAAAGGAACCATGTGGTTTGTAAGCAAGGTACTTACCACACACGGGTTTACGTATTATAATTACTGCTGTTGTTGTTGTTATTATTATAATTACTATTACTAGTACTACTACTATTAGTACTACTACTACTACTACTACTATTATTATTATTATTATTATTATTATTATTATTATTATTATTATTATTATTACTACTACTGCTATGACTACTATTGTCATTGGCAATAGTAATGGTGTTAACACTATCAATAACACTAGTAGTAGTAGTAGTAGTAGTAGCAGTAGTAGTAGTAGTAGTAGTAGTAGTAGTAGTAGTAGTAGTAGCAGCAGCAGCAGCAGCAGTGGTGGTGGTGGTGGTAGCAGTCGTATTAGAGTTAGTGTTAGTGGTGATGCTATTAGTATCAACATTCGCCTCAGCTACACTTCAACCTTCATAGGAGACGGGGATAATTGGTTAATTCTTGGTTAATTCTAGTTGTAGTGCTAGGGTACGGTGTATGCCATCACGATTACTATTAGTGATTTTGTGGCTTTGATTATATCTATTTAGGTAGTAGGAATTAAG
>NC_043003.1:99557557-99572557 GCF_006345805.1 Octopus sinensis
TATATTACGTCTTTCATTATGTCGAAAAAATTACACTAAAGGGATTTTGTCTTTTTTTATGATTTAAACAAGGGTGGGAGGTTTCTCCAAGAGAGTTTTGTCCTTGTTGGTTGAGGGTGCTTTTGTACCAGAACGGTTTTGATCAAAAGACCTCTCCACCCAATCAGGGATGAGCAAGGGCTGAACAGCAACAGCATAACTACAACATTACATTATATTGTTATATGCTGTCAGATCATAGTGAATACACAAAGTTGATAACAACCCGGTAATGTATGAAAAGATAACACATATTCAAAACTGAAAGACAAGATAAATCCTAACAATACTCTCAGTCTCACTCCCTCCCTCCATATGTGTGTATGTGTATATGTATGTATGTATGCATGCATGTATGTATGTATGTATGAATGTACGTAATACATACATACATACATACATACATACATACATACATACATACACACATACACACATACATACATATAACTTTGATAACTTTGATAGGTTTCGGCCAGCATAGGCCCAGGCCATGTCTAACGAAATAGCACCACCTGGTGAAATCTTTTAGTCATATATGGGACACCATAGTCCACTCTAGCAAAGAGTTGGTATTGTTGGAGACATATCTGTGTGTAGGAGGTTTTCCGTTTTGACGCATTTTGGTATGGTATTAAAGAGAGCTGAACCGGTTGATGTAAAGTAATTTTGACGTATTGTTGCTTTCTGTCCTGAGTTCGATTTTTGTAGTGGGTGGATAGCTCGGGGGCCAAGTCTTGGATGGATTTTAAAATTGATGCCAATATCATTTGTGCAATATTGATAGAATATTTTTCACATAACACAAATGATGTAGCGCTCCCGGCGGCGTTGGGGAGAGTAGAGATTGAGTTTTTCTAGTCGACCCCAATATTCAATGCCTCTCATGCCGTCTATCTTTCTTGTTATTGACCTCTGGAGTGCTTCTACTTTCCTAATGAGTTGCTTCGTATGGGTGGGGACCACAGTGGGCAACAGTATTCAAAGTGGGTTCGGGCAAAAGTAGAGTTGAGAAGGATGATGGTTTAGGCATCTCTAGACCGGAAAGTTCTCAGAATCCAGAAGCACATCTTGCGAGCCAAGTCAACCTTGCTGTTTACGTGGGAACTCTAGCTTAGATTGTTATCAACAATTACTCCAAGGTCTCTGGTGTTGTTAGATGACACTAGGGAGTGTTGGAGCCCTCTCTCAACGCTTTTAAGATGTCATCAAAATGGTGCTTAAGCTGAAACAGGCAGCCTCTACCATCACGGAAACCATGGGTATGTAAATATATATATGTGTATGTGTATTTACATATACACCAACACAACCACACACACTCACACACATACACACAAACACGTAATTGTTTATCATTATATAAACGCATAACAATATTTTATGTGCATGTGTGTGTACGTGTGTGTGTATGTGTATGTATGTGCTTGCGTGCGTTCGTGTTTCCGTGTGTTTATGTGTATGTGTGCATGTATATGTGTGGTTATGTATATTTAAAAGTTGTACATCGCCTTTGATATTTGATATAATAAAGGATATCTTCCTCTCCAGACAAAGACCTTATCTAAATGGAGGGAAACCATATGTTGTTAAATAGATAGATAGAGAGAGAGAGAGATCGACAGATAGATAGATATAAAGAGAGAGGGGAGAGATAGTGAAAGAGGGAGAAAGAGAGAGAGAGAGAGAGAGAGTGAGAGACAAAGACAAAGACAGACAGATATAGAGAGAGAAAGAGAGAGAGAGAGAGAGAGAGACAGGGGAGGGAGAAAAAGCAGAGATGGAGACTGAGGGAGAGAGAGAGAGAGAGAGTAAAACAGATAGACGGAGACAAAAACAGACAGGTAGACAAACAACCAGGCAGACAGACAGACAGACAGATAGATAAACTACGTATCTGTATGTATCTCCGCATATGCATGTGTCGACATGTGTGCGTGTGTATGTGTGTGCGTTTGCATGTGTGCATACATGTATATGTGTGTTTGGCTGCGTATATATTTTTGCGCCTGTGTATCTTTGTGTTTGTGCATTTGAATGTATGTGTATCTATATGTGCATCTATATGTGTACTTATGCGTATATATGCTTACACTTTGGCGTATATGTGCGCATTTGAGTATATATATATGTTTAGATGAGCGTTTATGTGTGGGCATGTACATATATGTGTGTATAATTATGCGATCGAAAGAAGAGATACATTTATGTCACATTAACACAATATATCTTTTTTATTTCTGCAACTGTACTTGTATGCGTGAATGTCTGTGTTTATGAATGTGTTTATGTGTTTGTGCATATGTGGTTGTGAATGTGTGCGTATGTGTTTTCATGACTATATGTGTGTTTATTTCCATATGTGGATGTGTATGGGCGTATTAGCCAAGTGTTGTGTGGCACAGGATAGCTCACGAACCTATTTCCATCTGACATATTATGCCAAGATTCAGACACAGACAGACTTAAAACAAACTTGTCTGTGTACAGGTCAATGGCTGCTTAAAGATTAACTTACAGAAACTAAGAGAGGTCATACACCACAGCAATTTATTCTCTTGGTAATATTTTAGAATCCTTAAGGTGGTGAGCTGGCAGAATCGTTAGCACGCCGGGCAAAATTCTTAACGGCATTTCGTCAGTCTTTATATTCTGAGTTCAAATTCCGCCGAGGTCAACTTTGCTCTTCATCCTTTCGGGGTCGATAAAATATGTACCAGCCGAGCATTGGGGCTCGATGTAATCGACTCAGCCTCTTTCCCGAAACTACTGGCATTGTGCTAAAGTTTGAAGGCAATATTTTAGAATCCTGTCAAAATAGCTTTAAGTGAACTGCTACCCTAAAAACACGGTTAGGGAGGAAAATTCAGGGCCAGATATTCTGCAAGGAGGATTAAAACCTTGTGGTTAGTGAGGCAGTGAAAGGGGAACATATCATGGGCGACGAAACGAGATGGAATGAATGAGTTATGTTGCTACTGGTTGACGTGACGCGGGAAGAGCTAGTTCCGAAATGTGGTAACGATAAGAAACGCAGAGTGGTAACCCAGCCCAACTGCGGACCAGAGATTGGAGTGTACTGGTGAGTCTCAATTATTAAAATTCTTCACATTGCATCCACAATATAATGCTTCACCGTGAAAAAGTGATATAAGACACATAGGTATGAATCACATTGTTGTTACAAGGAAGTCTCACATATTTCACTCACAAATATATTTGTATGATGAAAGTGTCAATTATTACTTAGTTGTATCATGAAATTTTATCTTAAATAATTGTTTCTTAAATAGTGAAAGACGAACTTGCTTCTGTATTATTAGACTGCGTCAATGAAGGATATTCTGTCGAATTGTAAAAATGTGTGTGTTGTGTGTGTGTGTGTGTGTGTGTGGTGTGTGTGTGGTGAATAGATGTGGATAAATATCCAGGTTATGGCTAACCGCATCGAGTTGTAAGAAACATAGGATTACTTAAGCAGCCCCACTGGATTTCATCCGATGGCTACATCTTGGGTGCGCTTCGCTGGATTATAAATATTTTACCGAGTGTACGAGATATCCAAGTCAATCACAATGAATATGGAGATTAGTACATCTGCATATTTTTCTACCGTTAATTATTGAGCATATTTGATTTACACATGCGAGACTCTATCGTATCTTCAGTTACTATACAGAACAGCCACCACTCCTCCATCGAGGTATTTTTCTTCAACCATAATGTTCATATTATAAACAAAATATTTATGTACAGAGATCTTTATAAAATATTAAAACATTTTTAGCTTTCACGAGGATATGTTTGCTATGAATATCAGTTCGATCATTCAATCTGTATTGGTTGTGCTTACAGTCCATTGTTGATAGGTTTTATTCTTTGCAACCGTTAGCGAAGGTGGGGGGAGACAAACGAGTGGTTTAAGATTCCGCTCACATAAAAACGATGAAATGCTTATCATGCAAATAACCTCAACTTGTTTGCGGTGGCAGCCATGGATCTGAAAATAGCGGCTTGATAGCAGACGAGCGCTCGACATCTGAAAACTACCTGTCGCCCACTTTTTTTTCATTATGCTATGTGTAATATGAATAACAATCACTAAAAAGAAAAAAAAAACGGATGATACATTGTCACATGGCAAGTAGCAGAATTCTTCTTAAACATAAAATAAAATTGTAAAAGTTGGAGCTGAAGTTATATTTACTTCATTTACATAAAACATCATTGACATTTTTTGATTAGAAAAACTCATTTAGATAATGAATGTTCTCCTCATTAAGGGTGTAATTATAATTATTTAAAACATCTTGGTTTGTTACATCAATTATGCTAGCACCTAGCTCACCGTTTTAATTCATGGGATTGTAGCAATTAAGGTAAAAGCGCCTATTTAACCCTCGGTCAATCTCGATTGAATAAACTGTCAATCAAAGATGTTACAGCCATTAGTAGCCATTATTTTTACAGCTACATCATCGAATTCCTTCCTTCTTTTTAAGACATTAGAGCGTGATTTGGATGTTATTTCTTTCAAATTTGCTTTGAAATGTTTGGTAGAATTCGCAGGTAATAGCACGTATTATTTTACAGGGATCACGATGCGAACGATTATACCTCGATCCCTGCATACCCTGTCTGGAAGAGATCAACCCGTGCAATGAAGCTTGACCCAGAATTGAAAAACACCGACTCCTTGATCACAAGTTGAATGAAAGTCACCAACATGAACAACCTGCAACTCCTTGCTGACATTGCCTCTACTGATATTAGACAGGGAGTGGCCAATTGAGTCGAGATAACAAAAGTTATAAGTGATGAGCGCCACATCCTCCTTAAACGTTAAATTCCTGCCCAATAACTGAAGTCAATAAGCTTCCTCAACCATGCCTAGTCTGTGACAATATCTCAGAAGAAACCAGACTTGGGCTCTGGATGGAAAAGCTTAAAACCGACTCTTTTTCCATTGACCTGAGAATCCACCAACCCCTGCTAAAGGCCTCCCCACTGGCTTAGAAACAGTATAAGTTCAGTGGAAGCACCATAAGTTCTCAAGCGACCGAGAAGGAGAACGTGAGGATCAAAAGTTGCTTTGGTTAGAGAGGAACTACAAGATTGGCCAAGCCACCTGTGAATGTAGAGACAGCCTCAAGATAGACGCCCTTACTGTTGACAACCTTAAATTAGACACCCGTAACGTTGATACTCTTATAATAAAATGCCAATAACGTAGATACTCTTAACGCAGACACTTTTAAAGTAGACACGCTAAACGTTGACAACTTTAAGATATGCATTGTTAATATACAGTAGATATCCGTAACAAAGACACCTTTAAATATATACCCTCAACGTAGACACCTTTAAGATAGACACCTTAACACAATTCTCAGGTCGTATAAGTATGACAAGGCTGGGTCTAGGGGAAGAAAAAAGAAAAAGAATGTGGGAGGGAGAAACAGAAAGAGAGAGAAGGAAGAAGAGAAGAATGAGAGGAGTAGAGAGAGGGAGAGACAAGAGGAGAAGAATCGGTCACAGTATGAGACTGGTACTGTATTAATCAATCCAGAAAGGAAGGTAAAGTTGACTTCAGCACTGATTTAAGCACAGAGCACAGTCAGAACGTATGCTAGGGCAAAGAATTCTACCCGATGCTTCTATAGACATTTATTATGGGGATGCCGTGATTATCTATGTTTGTGTGTGTGCAGAAGGGGATGTAAGCGGTTGTATATGTATAGGTACGTGTATGGGATTGCTTAAAGAAGTGTAAAATATTTACAATGTATGTATAGATGTAGACCAGCCCTAACTGTAGAATTTTGTTCCAGATAAACTTCTCCTTAGAGACTTTCTGTTTGAAAAAAAAGAAGCTAGCTTGGTTTCCCTCATCACTGAGGAGGTGAACTTAAGCCAAAACACCAGCGTTGCACCGTTATTCAACGCAAGTTGTGTTTTTAGCATCCAGTCACTAAAGAGAAGTTTATCTGGAACAAAGGCTTAAAACCAGAGGCAATCTACTTTTCTATATAGATTGATGTACACATTCGTTATATTAATCTAATTTTATTTCAAGTGCCAACATCGGTATATATATATATATATATATATAATATATATATATATATATATATATATATATATATATGTGTGTGTGTGTGTGTGTGTGTGTGGTGTGTGTGTGTGTGTGTATTTCGTTCTTGGATTTGGTTTGCAAGATTCTTTATATGAATTCGTGTATTGAAGCATAGTCTGTTGTGTCTGGGTAGAGTTATTCTCTTTTAGTGCCTTATTATTTAACACACTCACCGGTAAAATTTCCACTTTTACCGGTGAGTGTGTTAAATAATAAGGCACTAAAAGAGAATGACTCTCCCAAACACAAACAGTATATATATATATATATATATATATCCCTTTTTCTCTCTCTCCTCTCTCTCTCTCTCTCTCTCTCTCTCTTCTCTCTCTCTCTCTCTCTCTCTGTATATATATATATACTGTAACTGCGATATATATATATATATATATATATATATATATATATATATATATATATATACTGCAACTGCGATTTGAGTACCTTTCCTCTATTCTTTACCAAAATATGTATTCTGTGTGTGTTTGTATGTGTGCGAGTGTGTGTGCGTGTGTGTGCATGCGCGCGCGTATGTGGTTGTGTGTGTGTGTACGTATACATTGTATACATGTGTGAAAACATGCATAGATGCAGACGTACATGCACGCATACTTACAGGCAAAACACAAATATGTACTATTATACATACATAGATACATACATACATACGCACGTACGTACATACATACATCCATACATCCATACATCCATCCATCCATCCATCCATCCATCCATCCATCCATCCATACATACATATATACATATATACATACGTACGTACGTACATACATACATACATGCATACATACATACATGCATGCATGTGTGCATTCGTGCATGTATTCTTATTATAAAACAACTTGCTGAGTGACACAAAGCCTATAGTTATTGGATTCTCAAATCCCCCATTTTTTACCAACTTTAAAATTACAATATCTTAACACCATCTGCTAATCTCTGTTTCCTGCATTCAGAAAACCAATTCCGACTCTATTTGCTCTAACACAGACATTTTTTCACACCTTATTTTTATTTATTCATTTATTTATTTATTTATTTATTTTATTTAATCGCATAACTTGCTGAACATAAGGTTATCTCATGAACAATTCTCCGTAAGAAATTATGGTGTGTATATTATAGGTATCATTTCTTGTTTGATTTTTTCAATTTTATTTTATTTATAATAATTGGTGATATTAATATGCTTAGTCTTGTGAAATATATCAAAAACATAATAATGTTTGTGTGTGTGTAAGCTCATCTTCAGAAACAGTGTACCCAAAAATCAATACCGTTGCTGCTGGCTAAAGCCAAGTCTTCCTTTACAGAACTGATTTATGATAAATGCTACCCTGGCGGTGACTATTCCGTCTTTTTCTTATCTTTATCTTTTACTTGTTTCAGTCATTAGTCTGCGATCAAGCTGGAGCACCACATTGAGAAATCTTAGTCAAACTAGTTGACTCCAGTACTTATTTCCTTTTTAAGCCTGGTATTTATTATATCGGTTCTTTTGCCGAACCGCTAAGTTACTAGGGACAAACACACCAACATCGGTTGTCAAGCGGCGGTGAGGGACAAACACACATATGATATAATAAGCTTAAAGCTACCACCGCGCCAAGAGGGTGGGTGCATCAAGGTCTTACTTTATTCCAGTTTTCACAGCAAAAGATTCAGAGAGCCTACCACCAAAGTTATCTCTAGCTTTCATATTTTGATGCAAAGCCCTGATCGTATTTACAAATTTTTCTGGGCAATGCATTTTCCTTATAATTAGCAACAGAGCATTTTGATTAACAGTATCGAATGCTTTGCTCAAATCAACAGAGCAATGGTATAGAGCAAGGTTCTGTTCAATACACTTTCTGATACAATCAGCTGTGCCTCTGGAGGGACGAAAACCACACTGAGACTCAGACACTATATTTGGAACTATGAAGGTATTTAAAAGTTCTAACAAAATGCGGGCAAGTACCTTTCCAACATCTTGTTGAAATTATCAAGAAGTGTGCACACATTCCAACAACCGAAATTCAAATTATGTTTATTTTTATTTTTTCTTGAAGATTGTTTGACCACAGTGACAGGATGACAACCGGGTCCAGCGTGTGATACACTGGGACTCCTGCAGAGCCAAACCTGTTCCCTTGACGTTCTCAAGCCTATTTTGCCATTTAGTGAATCTGTTTGAGACATTTTAGAGTAAGTTACAAGTGCATCTTTAGGTTTCTGCCAACCAACCAATTCAAGGATTTTACTAAGATTTGGTGTAAAGGAAGTACTTGTTCAAATGAATAATTTTCGTGGGTGTAGCATGCACTGCACTACCTTGGCCCAAGAAGACTTTCGCCGGTGTGACATGAAAATTGACAAAACCAAGAACTTCCAAGGCCTCAGGTTTTATTTCGGAGATTTCCTTCTCCTAGGTAGATTACCAAACAAGGTTAAAGAGCTTCTTCCTGCCCATGAGGTAAGCTAACCCATACCAGACACCAAACCGACACTCAAACATTCTATAAAGTGATCAAATATCACTCCGGTGAGCGACGCGGAGTAGCTCATACATACATAAAAAAAGATATGTACGATATGTGATTTTCAAATGTAAATAAGAATTAAATAGAAATAATATATATAAATATAAAAAAGTAAAAGATATGCAATTGAAAAATATAAAGTAAGATTTAACTATAAATGATATATATATATATATAAGTAAAAATATACATATATATATATATATACATAAAAAAAAGATATATATATATTTACAGATATTTTGTAGGATGGCCGTTGTCTGTTCACTCGCGCTGGTGTTCAGACATGTTTTTGATTCGCTCCGCTGAGAGGTATTGCTGTGCTATTTTGTTGTATTGTTGAACTTTTTCTTGTGTTAGTCGCAAAGACTACTTGTTTTCTGGTGTTACAGCAGATTTGTTTGTTTTGCCCCTTGTTTCAAGGGGGAAAGAAAATTTTATTATGAATTTGACACCTATTTCTTCTGAGGAGGGGGAAAATTTCGACATATTACTACAAGCCATGTTTGAAAATATATCGAAAGAAATTGAGACTGTTGAACAGGGGGAAGATGTGCATGTTTTAAAAGCGAAAGAAAATGCCTGGTGAACATGTGGAAAAACCAAAAGTGAATTTTGCTGCAGCAACAAACCGTTTAAGTGAAGACAGGAATATCAAAAAGAAAGAGCTACAGAAATATAAAGGGCTACTTCACAAGGAGGGATATGATGTTAAATTGGTCCTACCAAGTCAGATGATGCATACAACTGAAAGAAGACGTTGATTTACAAAATGTTTCACGTGAAACGAAAAAAAAGACTCTGTGTCTAAAGAAGCAACAGAGAAGTACTTAAGCAATAGAGAAGCAATAGAGAAGTACTTATGTAACTAGGGGAAGACGGTTTGGGACAGTGTAGGCTCGTTTTCCTAGTGAAGAATCAACCTAAAATCTACAGAGGTGGTTCTCCTGCCAACTTACCTCAGAAGGCAGACTTCCAAAGTAAGGGTGAGCGAAATTCCACCAGAAATAGATGTGGCATGGCTGGTGGCCGCCATTATCATGGGCCTGGAGGAGAAAATTACCATCCTCCAAGCAACCAGATACCATCACATGAACCGGATAGGACAGGCTCTCGAAATGATCATCCAAGCTGCGCCCCTCGACCTAGAAGAAATCCCCAATTCCATTTTAATTGGGGAGGACACTAGCCTGAAGCTCCTGGTCGAGGGGCGCAAGCCAAGATGTTACAAATGTGGTGAGAAAGACCACATCAGAGCAGAATGCGAGAAAGGAAAAAGGAAAGAAGACAACCACACCACAAAAGAAACCACAGCACCAGAAAAGGCAACTGCAGCACCAGGAAAACCACATCACCAGAAAAAGCAATCGCGGTGCCTCTACATACCGAAGAACAGCCGGCACCGCGGGAAGACACTAATAACCAGGAGTGGGTAATCGTTGAAACGTCAAAGGGAAGACGGATACGTAAAGACCCCACCTCATCGGATACACCGACTTGTGCACCCACAGAGACACGCGCAAGCACACACACACTCCCACAAATACATACGCAAGCACACAAATATTCAAAAAAACACACACACTCACAAACACACACGCACAAAAAATACACACGCATCCACAAACACACATGCAAGCACACACGCACCTACAAACACACACGTATCTACAAGCACACATGCATCTACAAGCACGCACGCACCCTCAAACACACACGCATCAACAAGCACACACACACACATTCCTCACCAATCACCCATTAAAAAAAGATTAACAACATAATGGTAATAAACAACAATAACAAACTCTTAAAAGAAAAAATTCAAGTAATTACGTCAGCAAAAAGATACAAAATAACAGAGATAATTTTAGTAGCGCCACATGTCGAATTTTACACCATTAACAGTACTTCAACCATACGGTCTTTGACGGACCCACATGGTCGTTCAGTAAACAAACTCGAAGAGATGTTCGAGGTGTTTCACGAGTATTTCACCCAGCTTTTCGGGAAGGGCGGCAGACCGGAATGTAGGGAGAGCTCACAGACTTCCGCGAGAGGATGCGGTGCGCCGCGCCTCTTGGGCAGGATACGGAATCTTGTGAAGGGCCGATCACAGCTACGGGGGTCGAGGTAGCGGTAGCAGATTGCGGTGGGGACAAATCGCCAAGACTTGATGGTTTGCCTTATGAACTGTATTGTAGTATGCCAGATTTGTTTGGGCATCTACTTGCATGCGTGTACACCAACTGGCAACAGAATTGGAGAATTCCCAAGTCTGTGAACCGGGGGTTGTGGAGCTGCTAAGAAAGGACCCAAACAAGGGGGACGTAATTGATAATTTTCGGCCCATCACTCTCCTTAATGCAGAGTTGAAGATTTTGGCCAGGGTTTTAGCAAAAAGGTTGGCGCGGGTCGTGAGTGGACTTCTTGGGGAAGCGCAAACATGTGCCATCCTTGGCAGCTCCGTTCACGACAATCTCCACTTTCTACGCCATGCTTTAGAGAGGGTAAATAGAATTTCTGGCAACGGTAGGGCTATGGTCCATTTAGACCAATCCAAAGTGTTCGATAGGGTTGACCATTTGTAACTGGCGGCGGTCCTTGCGGCAGTTAGTTTCGGCCCGACCTTCCGTGGGCGGGTCATTGCTTTATACAGCGACATCGAATCGATAGTTCGAGTGAACGGTTTCTTTACGGAGCCGTTCTACGTTGAACAATCGGTGCATCAAGGGTACCCTCTCTCTCCGCTTCTGTACATTTTGGTCCTCGATCCATTGCTGAGGAAGTTGGAGGCTATGAGGGGCACTCCACAATATCTAGGGTGCGGAAAGTCAGCTTCGGCGTACGCGGATGACATCACTATGATCATATCCCAGGTCGAGCACCTACAGTGGGTAGGTGAGGCCATAAGGGATTACCAAGCGGTGGCAGGAGCAAAAATTAATCGCGATAAATCGGTCGGCTTGCTACTCGACACCTGGAGGGGCAAGTCGATACCGTCCGACAACGTCGTGGGACGTTGGATGGACAGTCCGGTGAAAATGCTTGGAATTTGGTAAGGTCCAAATCTCCAGATAGAGGAGAATTGGAGCGAGGTGGCGGGCAACTCAGACCTGGTCTGAGCGGAAGCTGTCTCTGAAAGGGAGGGCGGAGGTTGCAGAGGTGTTTATCACATCTGTAATTACCTACCGCCTGACTGTCATCCCATGTCCCGATTCGTGGCTAAACAAGTTGGAACGCATGCTCTTCCGCTTTCTGTGGAGGGGCAGGGGACCTCTTGTAAAGCGGTCTATCTGCTTATATTAATTATATGTATATAATTAATGTAATTATATATATATATATATATATGTGTGTGTGTGTGTGTGTGTGTGTGTGTGTGTGTGTGTGTGTGGTGTGTGTGTGTGTGTGTGTGAACGTATATTATTTAATATTCACCCTCTCCAAAAGTGCTACAAATGGTTTCATGCTTTAGAAAAGTGATTCTCAACTAGGGTCCATATAAGGTTTTGTTGTTAAAATCTATGCGCAATAAACTTATATTTCTACAATGCACAAAATATTTAAACATTCTTTTATACAATTCTGAATTACATATAATCATAAAAATATAAGAATTTTTATATAATGAGTGTCGCACCTCCTGAATGAAATAGGAATAAAAAGAGGATCCATAGGCAAAAAATGGTTGAGAAGCACTGCAGTAGAGATACAATATATTGACACATTTATATAGCATGCTCTGTACCTCCAAGCAATCTGTCAGGCTCAGTGCATATCGTTAGATGTAGCTAAAAACCAGGACACTGGTCTATGAGAAATTACGTAGGGGGAAAGAAACCAGAAGAATAAAATGCAAAGAAGATTGATGCAAAATGTGGAATGAGAAGAATGAAAAGAAGAGTATGAAAACCAAGATCTTCATCTACTGTAAACATATAAATATATATTTTTATTTATGCGAGTGTGCTCATATGTATGGGCGTTATATATGCCTATATGCATGCACACATGTATATGTATGTATGTATGTATGTATGTAAGTATGTATATATATATGTATATAAATATATGTGTGTGTGTATGTGTGTATATGTATATATATATATATATATATACACACACACACTTACACACAAACTACAATGGGCATATGTGAGTTTGTGTATGTGTGTGTGTGCGCGCGCACTATACTATTTATTTTTTGTACTATGATTTTCAGTGGCGACAATTATAACGGCTATGTGTGGGAGTATAAGTATATGCATGCATGATGATATGTGTGTGTGTGTGTGTGTTTGTGTACACATACCATTCTGTCTTTTTTTTTTTTTGCACAAGTAATCTTCATAGCAGCAATTATAACAGGTGTGTGTGGGTGTATTATAAAAATATTTGTTTTCATCGAAACTCTCGTTTGCATTGCAGAGTTTTATGTTTATCTTGTCATAAATGAGAAATATGTCTCGTCGCCATTTTGGAAGCTCATCTTCAGAAACAGTGTACCCAAAAATCAATACCGTTGCTGCTGGCTAAAGCCAAGTCTTCCTTTACAGAACAGATTTATGATAAATGCTACCCTGGCGGTGACTATTCCGTCTTTTTCTTATCTTTATCTTTTACTTGTTTCAGTCATTAGTCTGCGATCAAGCTGGGGCACCACATTGAGAAATCTTAGTCAAACTAGTTGACTCCAGTACTTATTTCCTTTTTAAGCCTGATATTTATTATATCGGTTCTTTTGCCGAACCGCTAAGTTACTAGGGACATAAACACGCCAACTCCGGTTGTCAAGCGGCGGTGAGGGACAAACACAGACACAAAAACGCACACACTGATATACATATATGTATATGTATACGTATATGTATATATATATATATATATGTATGTGTGTGTGTGTGTGTGTGTATATATATATATATATATATATACATATACGACGGCCATCTTTCAGCTTCCGTCTACCAAATCCACTTATAAGAATTTGGTCATCTCGGTACTATAGTAGAAAATATTTGCCCAAGATGTCACACAGTGCGAGTGAACCCGGAAACATTTGGTTGGGACACACAGGCACGCCTGCGTCTATCACTAAAGTTCACCTATAGAATCCTATGTCTTTCCTTTTGTTTTTTTTCAGACGCTTGGGTGTAATGGTATGATATACGATAGATATGCTGTGTTCGGAACGTCTAGTGACTACATAGAGGCTCCTCATCGATTATTCTCTTTTATGCTATCTCATCTCGAACCTGGGACCACACCAGACTAATAACACGTGGATGGAGACTGCATACTACTCGGGAAAGCTTATTTTTTATGGGTGGTGGGTGTGAAGCTGATTTCAAGCTGCCCAGGATTAACACACAAACAATGCTTTATTTTCTCCAGTGCGATAATGCAGTGTCAACGTCCCAAGTACTCACTTTTTTAAAGTCTGTCTGTCTCTTTTGTCGAATGCTAAGTTACGGGGACATTAGCAAACCTATATCGGTTGTCAAATGTTCATGGGGTACAATCACCGCACAAACACAAATAAATACACATGTACACTACATACACATGTATGTAATATTTAAATACATGGATGTCTATATATATGTATATATATATATAGCTACACACACACATACATACATACATACATACATACATACACACACACACACACACATACACACACACACACATACATACATATATATATATATATATATATATATATATAATTGATAAGTGGTTAAGAGTCCACACAAATCAAAGAGTACAATTAAAAAGTAAATAAAACTGGAAAAGTCACAAAAGCATTCTAAAATATACTTTTGTAACTTTTCTAACTTTACTTACTTTTTAAATAACATATATATATAAAATATGAATTAGAGATAAAATCACTATTAGGCAACACAAACAGTGATAGACATAAGCCAATACATAAATAAAATATATTATAAATATAATTAATATAATATATATATATATATATATATATATATATATATATATATATATATAAATAAAAAAATTTTCCAAAGAGTATAAAAAGAATGATAAATATAATATAATAAGTAAAAACACTATGTACGTTTCATGGCTATAATTAAATTCGAATTACAATTAAGTTTAAATTCAATTGAAATAAATTCGAACTAAAATTATAGTCAATCTTCAGGTTAATGATAATAGTTAAATAAATAAGCAAATAGAGTTAAACAATATTTTTTTAAAAATAAATAAAATAATAATTTTTCTTATAAAAAATCTCCATTATCTAAA
>NC_043003.1:99575057-99577557 GCF_006345805.1 Octopus sinensis
CTTTTCCTCCTTTTGAATTTCAGTTTGTTTTTTACCCGTGTTTTCTTTAGCTGTTGCTGTGTTGTCTGCTTTGTTGTTCTCTGTGTTTTTCACAGCGTTTTGAAAAGGGGCATTAACCGTTTTTTCTTCGTGCATTCGGAGCGAACGTGGCTCTTCTGTCCGCACTTGAAAAACACGGGTCGATAGTGTGGGCTCAACTGATAGAAAAGGGAATCCTTGCCTCAAGGGTCTACTAGAGAGCTATAATCTAGTAGACCGTTACCGAATGGATGAGCCGAGCGTTCCAAAGTGGATGTGGAGTAACAACGACGGCTCACGCAGATCGTACCTAAATAGGGTATTTATTAAGGAAAGAGATAAGAATAGTGTCAGTTGTCCACAATTTTGTATTGTGCCTTACGCAGATCACAAGCTTGTAACGTGTGAGGTACATGTAGATAAATGTCATAGACAGGGACCCGGGTATTGAAAAATGAACAAGTCTATTTTGACTTGTGAAGCTTTCCGTACCCGGATTAAGGTGTTAGTTCAGAGGGCATTATGTGGCACCATCATTAACAATAGATGATGGCACGCCCTCAAAAGAGCCATCCGTTTAGAGTCCATTAGATTTAGCAAGCAGCTAAGTTTAGATAGGACTAGAATAGAGGGCGATTTAGTTAAGAACTTAGACAAGGCAATGGAATCTGGCTCTGCATCTAGAGTGTTGGCAGCGAGAACGATTTTGTACCGCCACCTCAACGCCGAGCATGAAGGTTGCAGAGTCAGAGCCAAGCTACGTGCAGGGAAACGAGAAGGTATTAATGTTGCCCGGTGGGCACGTCGTGAGCAGAGAGGTAAAAAGTCCTCTATAAAGTCTTTAACGGACGAGCGAGGGCGCAAGATCTATGGACAGGAGGAGGTGCAGAAAGACTTTCACCAGCATTTCGCTCGGTTGTTCGGGGAGAGTAGTCCGCCTGGGAGAGGGAAGGCCTTAAAAGACTTCCTAGCCGGTGGGCCACGATTCTCGGCACGTGAAGCTGAATGCTGTGAAGGACCGATCACTCCCGCGGAAGTAAGTGTTAGCCAAGTGAGCCGGGGAAAAGTCGCCGGGGTAAGACGGTCTGCCCTACGAGTTTTATCATTGTATGCTGGACTTGTTCAGGGAATTACTGGCAGTCATCTACGCAAACATAATGGGAGGATTCCCAGTTCTGTGAGCCGGGGAGTTGTGACGCTGGTCCCGAAAGACCCGAGCAAGGGGGATAGTATCGGTAATTATAGGCCCATAACTCTACTTAATGTAGAGTTAAAGATTTTGGCCAAGGTGCTGGCAAAAAGGTTGACGGCTGTCGTGGAGAAACTTGTCGGGAAGGCGCAGACATGCGCATTCCCAGGCAGGTCAATCCAGGATAATCTTCACCTCCTTCGCTACACCTTAGATAGGGTTGGGAAATTAGACCAAAGTAAAGCGTTCGATACGGTTGACCATCGGTACCTGGAGGCGGTCCTCGAAGCGGCTGGGCTGGGCCCTGGCTTTCGCGGGTGGATCTCTGCCATGTACAACGGCATCAAGTCCACAGTCCAGATAAACGGCTACCTAGCGGAGCCGTTTTCGATCAAGCCTTCTGTTCGTCAAGGGTGTCCCTTGTCTTCGCTTCTATACGTTTTGGCTCTTGAACCATTGCCGCGGAAGTTGGAGAAGTTAGGAAGCAACCCAAATGAAATCGGATGCGGTAGATTTGTTTCAGTTTATGCGGATGACGTCGCCCTCATCGTGTCCAATGAAGCACAGCTACCTCGTGTAGAAGATACTCTCCGAAGATACGAAGTGGTGGCAGGGGCAAAAGTTAACAAGGACAAGTCTATCGGTTTGCGCCTCGGCACCTGAAGGAACAACCCGATATCTTCCAGTGTCGTTGGACACTAGACAGATGGTCCTGTTAAGTTGCTTGGAGTTTGGTTTGGTCTGGACTCCCAGACGGAGAAGAATTGAAGTGAGGTAGTGGACAAGGTGGAGGCCATAGTACGGAAGTGGTCCGGAAGCCCTCTGTCCTTGAAGGGCAGGGCGGAGGTGGTGCAGGTGTTTATAGCATCTGTAATTACCTACCGCCTGTCCGTTGTGCCTTGCCCCGATTTTTGGCTAAACAAGCTGGTACAACTCCTCTTCCACTTTTTGTGGAGAGGGGGAAAGTCACTTGTGAGGCGCTCTGTGTGCTACCAGCAACCGCTAAAGGGTGGCTTGGGGATGCCCTGGCTAATGATGCGCAGACATGCGTTGAGGCCGAGACATCTCTGGTGCCACCTGAAGGGTGATAAGGTGTGGAGTCCGTTGGCGGAGGAGTTCTTGCCGCGACCGGCCTCTTTGGAGAGATTTAAACCCGGTTTCATTAAAAGACGTAACCTGACTTTATGGCAGAAGGAGTGCCGTCAGGCACTCTGGCTGATCCACAAGACGGGCAAGGCCGACTGCGGGAATACCACCTCGGTGTTCTATAGAATGGAAGGTATTGTGAGAGGG
>NC_043003.1:99580057-99592557 GCF_006345805.1 Octopus sinensis
TTAATTAATTTCAATTTAAATCCAGTAGCTTAGCATATAAAAAATCTGAAAAATCAGAGAAAATTTCAATACATGTGTATATTTAGGGCTAAACCACCAGGTGGATAACCATACGCTAAAAGAAGATCACATACGATCTAACTACAAAGAAGGAATGTTCTACAGAGAAAAATTCAGCGAACACCAGAACATGAGCAGTCAAGACAGATGAAAATTATATAAAAATCAAGAATTAATCGTATACCAATTTCGTCTATTACCGAATAAATTACCTACGTAATCATTCGTCCGCAGACTCGTCAGTACGATCGTTCCAATTAAAAAAAAATTGCAAAACTAAACACTAGTTGTCCATATAAAACCAGACACGTGCTTAGTTCTACCGATCACATTGGGGTTATTTTCAAACGTCTAAGTTCTGGCGCGCTAAATTCCGGAAACAGTTCTGCAGTAGATAATTTACTGCAGTTAATGTTGCCAATTAGAGAACATAATTATTTTAACATTTAAATAATGAGGGAGATAAATTGAATATTAATTTAATAACAATTTAAAACCCGTAGCTTAGCATATATAAAAAATCTGAAAAATCAGAGAAAATTTCAATACATGTGTATATTTAGGGCTAAACCACTAGGTGAATAAATATACACATGTATTGAAATATATATATATGTGTGTGTGTGTGTGTGTGTGTGTGTGTGTGTGTGTGTGTGTGTGTGTGTGTGTGTGTGTGTGTGTGTGTTTGTGTTTGTGTTTGTGTGTATAATAGGGATATGATATGAGTTTTTGATTTGAGGGAAGTAAACAATTTTCTTATCAAAGTCGGTGAATGAGTAGGGAAAATAACATCTATTTTAAGTTTTCTTAATAAAATGTCAGCCCAACTGAAGAAATCTTACACCACTTTTGACCTGAATCCTTCAAAATTCTAGCGAGATTCATAATGCCTATTCAAGTTTTTACCAAACTTGGTGTACTGGATTAATGCAATGCAGAAGCAGTATATCTCAAATTTCAGTTTTGAAGTTTAAGTAGTTTAGGAGTTATAGAGATTTTAATTTGTTATTACTTAGGCCCTACTTTAAGAAATATCCTCTTCTTCTCCTTTTTATTTCTGTGACGCTAAAATCTCTGACTATATTGTTTTTTCAGAATAGGAGGCTTATCCAACTAGAGTGTCTAAAATAATGTCTTATAAGAGAAGTGCTCAAGTCACTCAAAGAAACAAAAAATTCTGGACGACGAATCTCGTGCAATTTGAAGACTCACATAGGAAAAGAAGACCTGTTCTTTTAGAAGAGCATTCTTTGGAAAACAACTGGAATTTTTGACATCACAAAAGAAAATGGTGAATGGCTGTGCCGCGAGGAAAGGAGGTTATATTATCTTCAAATTGAAAGCAAGGGACAGGTTGGATATACAACTGGAAAAGCAGCCAGTTCCAAAACTATTCATCTATCCTAAAGAAGAAAAGTGTCCTAAATGCCAACTTAAAGCAGAGCAACTCCAGAGCCATCGTCAATGTCTGAAGCAGAGATTGAAAGTGAATATCAGGAGTCCGAAAAATCAGATGAAGAATCCACACAAATAAGGAGGAAGTATAGCAAAACTGTAACTGCAACCAAGTTAGTAATATCTTCCAAGTTATCAACCCAAAAAGCAGCAACAGTTTGTCGGCAATTATCTCAAGATGGAATCAACGTCGAGGTTCCTTCCTGATCTGGTATTTACAGATCGATTATCAAAGAAGCTGCTAAACTAAAGGAGAAAATGAAGAAAACACTACATTTAGAAAACTGGTTATTGCATTTTCAAGGTAAACATATTGATGAACAACAATACCAAGTATACCAAGTGCTAGTTTTCAAGAATGAACAGGGTGAAGTTAAGTTAGAAGGACTCCAATTACCAAAGGGAAAAACCGATACTGTTGTGAAAGGAATAACAGCTGTTTTAGATGAATACAATTTATGGACCTGTGTAAAGATGATTGTCGCTGATTCAATGGGTGTAAACACTGGGGGAAAATGGCATTGTCATTCAATTCCAAAGACTGTTTGCATAAAAAGGGTTTGAAAGAACCGCAATTTATTAGTTGTAAGCATCATATCCTTGATAGAGTTCTTCGTGTTGTAATGGATAACGAACTTGGAGAAAAAATTCATCTTCTCCCAATATTGAATATACATTCATCTCATAGCTTCTAAGTAATTACGAGAAACTCCAGGCTAATTTCAACAACGGTGAAAAAGAAAATTACTGGATCAGCAGGATGGCGACATGACGTGAACTTTCTATTTCATTTGACCAGAGTTTTTCGTTTCTTTGAAGAAACCGGACAATTTTCTACTATAAAGTTTCAAAAAATACCCAACTTAAGTAATGCAAGATGGAATTCTCAAGCAACACTAGCTCTTTTGGTATTTATTCTTCTAACAGAGAAAAGAGTTTTGCTTCTCAATGTTTGTCGATTCATCTCTTACAGCTGGGCTGATTTTTGGTTTACTGACCAAGTGTTCAAAGCACATGATTATCAGAAGTTATGTGGTAGCCTGTAAGTTCATAAAAACGCATCATAAAAGACTTTTAGAGTCGAAAACCACCAAAACTGGAAATTCCCGAACAAATCAGAGTGCAGAACGGGCAATCATGTGCCTTCAATATCTTTATTATGTTCGTAAAAAGGAGAAGCTCCAGCTTCGATTTATTTTATCTAACAATTCAATAATAACAGTTAAACAAAAACGGTACTCGTATGGAGCGTATACACTTCCAATTCACTAACACAAATAAATCACTAACCACAATGCCGACGTCCTCTCAACGATTAGCCGGAGATGATTTTTAAAATGAGAGTATCTGAAATAAACTTGACTGCCCTCACAATCGAGAATATTAAAAATGAACCCGACCGCTCTCAAAAATTAAGTAGAGTCTATATTTCCCCAAAATATAGACTCTACTTCAAATACTAAGAACTGTTACACACACGCACGCACACACACACACACACACACACACACTCACACACACACACACACACACACACACACACACACACACACTCACACACACACACACACTGAAACACACGCTTAGGCACACACTCATCACATACAAACATTCACACACAAGCACAGCATACGTGCGAGCACACACACGCGCGCGAGTGCGGGTGTAAACGATAGTTACAGTAACGTGACTATCAACAAAAACAATCATTGTCGTCATCATCGTTATCATAAATACAGCCATCATCCTCTTCCTCCTCATCCTCATCATCACCATCATCATCATCATCATCATCTTCACCACCATCATCATCATCAACATCAGCAGCAGTACCATCGAGGGGTATAGAACAGTAGTAGTAGTAGTAGATTGCGTGTCCAAATACTTTTGCAGTGGCGTGTATGATGGCGTAGCACAACTGATGACAATAGCATATTAATTACGAACGTATGTAACTGCCTTTATAACACGTGATTAGATACACACATTGAAATCATTAATCGCATTCGTGCATGAATGCTTAACAAAATATAGATACATCCACACTAGATACCTAGCAACAAACATATTTACATATAAGTGTGCACGCATGTATGCGAATATACATGTTTGGTTACGTACATATACAAATCATATGCGCAGGCGTGGCTGTGTGGTAAGAAGCTTACTTCCCAACCACGTGGTTCAAGGTTCAGTCCCACTGCATGGCATCTTGAGCAAGTGTCTTCTACTATAGTCTCGGGCTGACCAAAGCCTTGTGTGTAGATTTGGTAGACGGAAACTGAAAGAAGCCTGTCGTATATATATATATATATAATATATATATATATATATATATATATATATATATATATATATATATACATGTATATATTTATACCTGTCTGCCTGTCAGTCTGCGCCTGTGTTTGTACCCCCGCTATCGATTGACAAACGATGCTGGTGTATTTATGCTCCCGTAACTTAGCGGTTCGGTAAAATAGTCCGATAGAATAAGTACTAAGCTTACAAAGAATAAGTCCTGGGATTTGTTCGAGCAAAACCCTTTAAGTACGTGAATGGCCAGCCAAAATAACTGAAACAACTAAAAGAATAAAAGAAAAAAAGAACACATGCATACAGACAAATCTTTCGTACGTACATATTTATATATATAGGTTTCAAAGTTTGGTCCCAGTGCCAGCAATTTCGAGGGATGAGGTAACTCGATTACTTCGACTCCAATGCTCAACTGAGACTTATTTTATCGACTTCAAAGGAATGAAAGGAAAACTCGACTCCGGCGA
This sequence comes from Octopus sinensis, assembly GCF_006345805.1. NCBI lineage: Eukaryota > Metazoa > Mollusca > Cephalopoda > Octopoda > Octopodidae > Octopus > Octopus sinensis. The sequence continues at coordinate 99,584,359 of NC_043003.1, forward strand.
CATTTGAACTCAGACGAAATGCTGCTAGGAATTTTTGCTCGACGTACCAGTAATTCAGCCATTTGATACATACACACATACATACATACATACATACATACATACATACATACATACATACATACATACATACATACATACATACATACATACGTACGTACACTGCATAAATACCAATCTTGAGAAATTAGCCTCCTCAAAGCCAGAAAGAAGATGAGGCATGGCGCTACATTAAATTATATGTTTAAAAAATTCACATAATCTATAATATAAATTGGACATGGGCGATCGTTGTATTATTTCTTGTCTTGAGGTTCACAGCCAAACGGCCGGGTGGATACGCGTGAAAAATGGCATACATGTGGAGATGGATGCATAGATTGGAATGCGGCTTATATTTTTTCCTAGCCCCCATAAGTATGGGGGCTAGGAAAAAATATAAGCCGCATTCCAATCTATGCATCCATCTCCACATGTATGCCATTTTTCACGCGTATCCACCCGGCCGTTTGGCTGTGAACCTCAAGACAAGAAATAATACAACGATCGCCCATGTCCAATTTATATTATAGATTATGTGAATTTTTTAAACATATAATTTAATGTAGCGCCATGCCTCATCTTCTTTCTGGCTTGAGATGAGGGGGTGTACAGTCATAATGTTTATGCAAATGCTAGTACTGTCTCCCTCAGTAACACTAACTTTATAGTAAAGGGGAAATTAGTATACACAGCAGTTAAAATAATAAGAAAATAAAAATAATAATAATTTAAGTTCTTCTTGAGAATAGATGAAGAACTCTTTAAATAGGTTCTCTGGATGTATAGCTGTTCCATATGAACCAAGATAACAGGATTGAGGGATTTAAACAGAAATTGAAAGGTGAAACACTGATCATACCGAGAAAACCGATCGAAACTTTTTCTAATGGAATTTTCCTGTTTGTTCCGCCATTAAAACGACTAGTTGCTCACAAGCCGGCATATACCATTTCGCTAACAACAAGGGGAGTACAGGAGAGTAAGCCAAAACTTTCTCTATGCTGTCTCTCTTCTTTCACTTCCTTGTAGGGTTAATAATCTTAATCTTTAGTTAGTTTCTCATTCAAACTACATGATTGGCAGAATTGTCAGATTAAGACAATATGATGTTTTGAGGAAGATTTGGCTGCTATTTCTACCAGGTCTAATTACCATGTAGAGGTCTGAACTTAATTTTCATTCGCATATTTGCATTTCAAAAATTTAACATAATCTTTTCCATAAATCAACAATCGTAAAAAGTTTATACCATGACCTTTTCTATGTTCATAATTAAATCAATGTTTTAATGATTAGACAGAGGTCCAATAGATTGGCTCTCAGAAACAGATTACGTACAAATTCGTTCTTCACAACTCCTGAAGCTGTTTTCTGGCAGGGAGGGGGGTCAGGAAATTTTCATACATCTGGAGGCTCCAATTGAAACAGGGGACCCAAAATGATAAGGTCGAGAAATGCTGTTATAGATTATGCCTAACCGAAAACGATCACGGCCACATCCTCCAAACAGACCGGGTGAAACCGGGCTTTGCTGCTAGTATATATAAAGCACAAACAAAACAAATGGAAAACATACACAGAATGTCACCAGTATTTCGTCAGTTACCGTCCAAAGGATCGTAGCAAAGCGTGAAATTGCTGCGATCCTTTGGACGATAACTGGCGAGGATTTGGTGACATTTTGTGTTTTCCATTTGTTCCGTTTGTTTGTACTTATATATATTATACGTGTTTTTTTATACAAACACACACTCACGTGCGCGCGCGCATACACACGCACACACAAACATACACACACATATATAGGCAAGTATATACATACTTAAGTACAGGCATATATATGCATATGGTCATGAAGATTAGGAGTATATTAACGAAACCTGTTAATTTTTACATCAACAGTGACAACGATAGTGTTGAATTTAGATGAGGGGGTGTACAGTCATAATGTTTATGCAAATGCTAGTACTGTCTCCCTCAGTAACACTAACTTTATAGTAAAGGGGAAATTAGTATACACAGCAGTTAAAATAATAAGAAAATAAAAATAATAATAATTTAAGTTCTTCTTGAGAATAGATGAAGAACTCTTTAAATAGGTTCTCTGGATGTATAGCTGTTCCATATGAACCAAGATAACAGGATTGAGGGATTTAAACAGAAATTGAAAGGTGAAACACTGATCATACTGCGATATGTTACACATTCATATCCTGCAATAGTAGCATCTCTTGGATCTCATCGAGATTATGTATTTGCTATCCAGCAATAAGAAACAGTTACTAAATAGCTAATTAAAAAGAGAGATAAAGTAGTCTCTGGAACTCCATGTTGTTACTGAAAATGTCAATCATGCCATACCTGTCTGGAAGACATCACCCACATCATCAGAAGCCGTGTAAAAATATTCACATGAGACAGGACATTGTTGCTAAAACGTCTACAATGCTTATACGCAGGAAGGACTGTCCAGGTCACTATATCAAAGGCATACCAGAACCAGAATGTATCCACGCGTTTAAAACTAGGGAATGCTGGTAGAATGCCAATAAAAACCCATGAGAGCTAAAGTTAATAAGCAAGCTTGTGATAGCCATTCCTTTTCAATTGTAAGTTCATAGATGCAGACTTCGTCTAGATCCGAAAAGTTCCTGTTCCTAAGAAAGTTTCAACTTTATTAACACATTCTCTTCTCTTACCCCTCTTCTTTAAAAAATAGGGTTTTCTCTGGCTGTCAGTATTTAATCATACGATGTTAAATGGACAGCCTTCATTACACTAACTATTACTAATCACACCGCTAAATTTACCATCACCATTTTCAACTACCTTCGCAACTGCCACAATCCACCACCAACAATGCCACCGTCGCTAGTTTTAAAGATCCGTCAGCACGGCAACAGAAGTGAGGAGATAGTGTATTTATGGAATACAAGCTGCTGTATATGATGGCTGTCAGTACTGCCGACAATGTTTGGAGTGTATTTAATAGCAGCACCGTCCCAGATGTAGAAGTATTCCATTGTGAATATCATTACGTTTTGTAGAGAGGCGAAAGTATTTATTGTCTTGAAGATGAAAACTAATCTTTAAGACGCAAGTTTTGCTGTTATGAACATGAGATTGCCATGGGAATATCGTCAGGGATTGTATGCTTTGTAGTGAAGGATGATATTATGTATGTGCTGTTGGAGATGGCGGCAGATGCATTATATGTGTGTGAGTGCGTGTTTGTGTGTGTCTGTCTGTCTCTGTGTGTACACATACATATATACATACGTACATACATACACACATACATACATACATACATACATACATACATACATACATACATACATACATACATACATGCATACATACACACATACATGCATACATACATACATAAATACATGCGTAAATAGCACCTACACACACATATGTGTGTGTGTGTGTGTGTGCATGTGTTTGTCCCCCCCAACATCATTTGACAACCGATGCTGGTGTGTTTACGTCCCGTAACTTATCGGTCCGGCAAAAGAGACCGATAAAATAAGTACTATGGTTACAAAGAATATGTCCTGAGGTCGATTTGCTCGACTAAAAGCGGTGCTCCAGCATGGCTGCAGTCAAGTGACTGAAACAAGTAAAAGAATATATATATATATATATATATATATATATATATATATATATATACATACATGCATACATACATACATACTACATACATACATACATACATACATGCATACATACACACATACATGCATACATACATACATAAATACATGCGTAAATAGCACCTACACACACATATGTGTGTGTGTGTGTGTGTGTGCATGTGTTTGTCCCCCCCAACATCATTTGACAACCGATGCTGGTGTGTTTACGTCCCGTAACTTATCGGTCCGGCAAAAGAGACCGATAAAATAAGTACTATGGTTACAAAGAATATGTCCTGAGGTCGATTTGCTCGACTAAAAGCGGTGCTCCAGCATGGCTGCAGTCAAGTGACTGAAACAAGTAAAAGAATATATATATATATATATATATATATATATATATTATATATATATATATATATATATATATACATACATGCATACATACATACATACATACATACATACATACATACATACATATATATATATATATTATATATATATACATACATACATATATATATATATACATACATCCATACATGCATGCACATATATATACATACACACATACACAAACACGCACATACATACATATATCACTTGATCACGTGACCGACCAGACTATCGGATGCTGTTTTACATTGCTGATCGCAATGCACTTTACATCGCTGTAGTTTTCGAACACGTGTGTGTATATGCGTGTGTGTGTGTGTGTGTGTGTGTGTGTGTGTGTGTGTGTCCATATCTATATACCCAGGCCTATTCCCCATTTTTTTAGGAGGAGGTAGCCACAAGATACACACCAGGCGTTCCATTCATATCCCAGCTCACAGAGGCTAGCCCCGTTCTATGCTCGTGTCAAGGCATAGAACGCACTCCCCAATATCAGCAGCGGGTTCCGACCACAGATGCTGGTTTACCCCCACACATCATGCTGGTTCGGTACCCCTTTGAGCAACATCAAATTCACTCATCCATCCATAAACACTCTCCAAGCTTTCCTATCACGTATAAACTCTCTTGCCTCTCTCACTCCAACACCTCCAACTACCAAAGCTTTCCTCACTCCATCCATCCACACAAACTGAAGTCTGCCACTGGTTCTTCTGCCTACCACGCCTGTCTTCATCACCCTCCTTACCATCTGCTCCTCCATCCTCTCCATGTGATCAAACCACCTCAACATTCGTCTATCCATTTTGATTGTTAGTTTTCTCTCATCCTTGCTCACCGTCGCACCTCCTCATTCCTCATCCTATCCATCTCTGTGACACCAACCATAGCCCTCAGACATCACATCTCAAACGCATCTAGTTGCCTCCTTTCCACCTCTCTCAGCCCCCTCTGCACCATATAACATCGTCGGCACAATCATGCCCTCATACTCAACCTTTTATCTCTCAGCATACCGTTCACAACTCCAAGTATCTTACTCCCCTCCCTCACTCTGTATCCCACTTCCTCAGCCAACCCCACCATCCACAGTCACATGTGATACCAGATACTTAAAAACACTCACCTCCTCTAACATCTCACCATTTATACTCACATCCATCCTACCAGCCATTCCATCTCTCGAACATCTCATCACCTTACTCTTAGCTAAATTCCCTTTCAGTTTCCTCCGCTCACAAACTCTTCCAAACTCTACCACCAGTCTCCTCAGCTACCAGTTACGTATCATCATCAAACAACTGACTCACCTGCCATTTCTCTCCATTTTCTCCCATCATTTAGGCTCCCCTACCAAGACAACAAAAGATGTGTGTGTATGTGTGTGTGTGTGTGTGGTGTGTGTGTGTGTGTGTGTGTGTGTGTGTGTGTGTGTATAGGCGCAGGAATGGCTGTGTGGTAAGAAACTTGCTTCCCAACCGCATAGTTCCGAGTTCAGTCCCACTGCGTGGCACCTTGGGCAAGTGTCTTCTACTGTACCCTCAAGCCGACCAAAGCCTTATGAGTGGATTTTTTGCAGACGGAAACTGAAAGAAGCCCGTCGTATATATATATATATATATATATATATATATATATATATATGTATATATATACACGCGCGCACACACACCACACACACACACAACACACACACACACACACCACACACACACACACACACACACACACACACCACACACACACACACACACACACATATATATATATATATATATACATACATATATTTGCTTGTCTGTGTTTGTCCTCCCACCATCGCTTCACAACCGATGTGTGTTTACCTCCCCGTCTCAAAAGCGAGCGATAGAATAAGTACTAGGCTTATAAAGAATAAATCCTGGCGTCGATTTCTTCGACTAAAACCTCTAAGGGTAAAAGAATAAAAGAATATATATATATATACATATATTTCGTTTTGGGATTTGGTTTGCAAGATTCTTTATGTGAGTTCGTGTGTTGAAGCATATTTTTTTGTTGTTGTGCCTTATTATTTAACACACTCACGGGTAAAGTTTCCATTCATTTACTTATTTCTTTTTCTAAAATTTTCGTTGCGTACAAACAAAAAGAACGCAGCTCGGATAACGGAGAGAGTCAACGATTATTGAAAAGGTTGCAAGACGCAACGAAAATTTTTAGAAAAATAAATAAGTAAATGAGTGGAAACTTTACTGGTGAGTGTGTTAAATAATAAGGCACTAAAAGAGAATGACTCTTCCCAGACACAACAATATATATATACATATATATATATATAATCAGGGCAACTACATGGTAGAGCCACATGCAAGAAGAAGATGGCAAATGACTCTAAAACTACTATATTTATCACATAGACACGAGTTGAAAGCGAGGGAAATGAACGAAAACGATTTAAAAAAAAAAGTTTAGCCATAGATCAATTGATTTCTAGTTCAGAGATATAACTTCTTTTACCGTCCTCAGTTTGACATAACTGAGTGTACATAATTATAAGCATTTATATATATACCATACAAACATAAACGTAACCCCAGTGAATCTACAAATGTTCACACCTATATGCACAGTTTAAATCTAGATCGCTCATTTCAGTCACTTGTGAATAACCAAAATAATTCAGTAGCGAATAAATTGATTTAAGTGAATTCATATTTATTATTATTATAATCAACGATAAAATCTATATAGGATTTTATCGAGTAGGTAGTATGTAAAGCCTTTTAGGTATAAATTAATACAGAGTGTATAAATTTTTTATAAAAAGTCTTTTTCGTTCATTTCCATCGCTTTCGGCCCGTGTTTATGTGATAAAGTAGTTTTACAGTCACTTGTCTTCCTCTTCTAGCATCTGGCTTTCCCATGTAGTTGCCCTTATAATTATTATTTAAAAAATTATATACTCTGTATTAATTTATACCTAAAAGGTTTTACAGGTTAGCTACTTGATAATATAATAATATATATAATTGTATATATATATATATATATATATATATATATATATATAATAGAAATATTAAAATTACTAAGTCTCTCTAAAAGAGAACAACGGCAGCGTTCCCGGAAAATATTAGTTATCGCCATACTAATATGGCATTCTTATAAAAATATATGGATACAGTTTGTGTATCAAATAGCTAACTTAAGGCGATGGCCTCATGGAGCTAATAAGCGGACAGCTTTATTCTTATTTTTATAAGAATGCCATATTAGTATGGCGATAACTAATATATATATATATATATATATATATATATATATATACATATACATATACATATACATATATATATATGAGAAAAGTGGGGCGTGGAGAAAAACAGAATCTTAGGCCACGCCAGAATTATTACAGCCTGGATCAATACGAAATATCAAAAATAAAACCCTGGCGAACAGCAAGTATTATGAACACAGATAATGAAAAGGGAGGATCTCCATTGACAAAAATAAACACCGAATCTAACAGAGCATATTAAGAATCACTAGATATGCTATTGCTTGGATTCTCCCTGTTCTTCCTGCTCTTCATGGGTTAATTTCTGCTTGGCAAGCATCAGTATACATCAGCAAATAATTTGTTCAGTGAGTTTTATATGCAAGAGTTTAGGTTCTTGTCAGATTCATCGGTCCGATGGTTAGCTTTGACTGAAGAGACAGAATGAGATCGAAACACTGCAATGTTTCAAAGTTTCATTACACCGCAGAATCGCGTGTGTTATGAACACACATCATCAGAAGCGAGGAGGTGTTCTCCAAAGACGAAAAGCAACAGTGAAAAGATATTCATATTCGAATCTGCCAGAACGTATTGATAATGAACAATATGTTATTGTTAATATAAAACATGTTCCACTACACAACCTCGAAGTTTATTTACATTTTTCCAAGTTATTTCTTCTTTCTTATTTAATTCTTTTAACAATTAAACAAATTTTACTGCCTTTTCAGTTCAACAAAGTTAAAAGGAATCTGTCGAGCGAAAATTACAACTTTATTTTCTTCACCACCACTACATTCGTGATATACACCGACTACATGCCTCTATCAGTCCTTTTTGGCACCATTA
>NC_043003.1:99597557-99602557 GCF_006345805.1 Octopus sinensis
ATAATAATAATAATAATAATAATAATAATAATTATTATGATAATAATAATAATAATAATAGATGCAGTACCAGGCAGTGGCTCTCATGGCTTCTGATCTTAACTGATTGGAAGTGTTATCATGTACATTGTTTTGTCTTGGTATAAAAGATGGGCTACAGCAAATATTCTGCTCAATACCACAGATTTGCTTGTCAGTTGTTTGACTTTAACCAGTTGAGCATGTCCCTTAGTGGCTGACTATATGTGCATCTCTGATCACAAGTAGAAGTAGTGGGGGAGCATCATAGCCATGTGTTGAGAGGGATTCTTTGGGGTTTGAATAATTCACCTCTGGAAACATGGGTGGTTCTTTCAATATCCTTAAACAACCCTTATTCGGAGACCTTTTGAGCGGGATGGGCTACTCAACCTGAAGAAAATTCTAACTGGGCCCCACCTGCAAGGTCATGTGCTGTTTATCTTGATATGAGATCACCATGTCGCGCACATATGGTTGTGATGCATGTGCCTGGTGTACCCTTATCAGACGGGTAGTCATGATGGGTATATTGGGCTTCGTATATTTTACCCCAGTGTCATTTTGATGGCATGAACTGCTCTCTCACTCAATAATAATAATAATAATAATAATAATAATAATAATAATAATAATAATAGTAGTAATAATAATAATAATAATAACAATAATAATAATTAATAATAATAATAATAATAATAATAATAATAATAAATAATAATTAATAATTAATTATAATAATTTCATTTATTGGCCACCAGGGCCGGCATATAGGGGACAATACAGTAGACATGAACAGTGGAGACTTTATACATAATAACGAGTGCACAAAACAATGATAATAATATCAAGAAAAAAGAATATAACAATGGAAGTTCTCCAATGGGGGTGGGTAACCACTTGGAGTTGGCTCAGCACCCCACCAATCCTGAACCTATATGTACATTATTAGAGTAGGTCTATTCACACGGGCCATTTTCGTTACATTCACCCAGCTTTTAGAAAATGTACTGGGAGGCAACACTTCTCTCTCCACCCTCATCTTCCCTTCCAAGTGAAATTTGAAAAGGTTGATAAGGGATTGACCGAAGAGAAAAGTGTATGTCTTCAGTCCTTTCAACCTGGTCCACCATACAACCTCTTTAGCTACTGTTATCAGACAGAGGAAAATTGCCCGCACTTCCAGACCAATGGAAGGCGGCGGATCGATCTTCACTACGGACTCGGCCGATAGCCGGATCCATCCTACACTTGATGACAGCTGCTCAACCTAACTCCACAAGTCAGTAATGCAAGGACACTGGACGAGTGCGTGAACAACAGTTTTGCCGCTCTGCCCGCAATTCGGGCAGGTCCGTCTGACAGCACTTCCATGCCTGTAGAGTTTATCTCGAACCGGCAGTGTCCCCCCTGTAGTACAGCCAAGCTACTGATATCCGGAAGTTATCCATCGTCCCAGGCTCGAAAGACCTCCTGAACAGACTGGTCAGTTCGATAAAAAAAAAATTTGTATTGTTGTTACTGGATTAGCGAAACAATTATGAGAATGAAACCAAGAGATAAGCCCGCTTTCCCGGGAATTACCGGCCATGTCACCTGGTTTATGTATGTGTGTGTGTGTGTGTGGATATGGATATATATATATATATATATATATATATATTATATATATTATATATATATCCACCTATATATATGTATATATATATATATATGAGTGTGTATATATATATATGTATATATATATAATATGTTACATTACTCGTATAGTCAAGATAAAACTCTGAGTTTCTGATGCCGAAGTGGAAATCCACAACACCATCTCTTCGGTTATCTGGCTATTTGAAAACGTTATGAAAAAATACCGTTTAAAAATGAAGGGAAATTACTCTGTTATAACTCTGCTTTGCCTGTGTACTTATACATCGCTCGCATTTTTCGTCATAAAAATTATATAAAAATACATAAAAATATATAAAAATATATAAAAATATATAAAATCTTCTTGGGACATTACACAGAAAGCATGTTCTATCCGTTTTCTTTAGGGGACCAAAACGTAACAGAAATTTAGTCACATGTGGGCATGATCCGAAAAGCTCTGTCCTTGTATTTAGACATGTGGTAGGGTCTGAGCTGTGCTTTTCCAGATAAGCCATCTCTCCATGTCGCATAAACCGCACCTTCCGCTGCCGTTGGTATAGGGCTTACATCTGGCCAAAATCTTCCATTGTATGTTATAATCGACACCTTTATCTCTTAAAGACCAAATATGATTGGATAATTGTGTCGCTTTTCTTTTGTTCCAGTGCCTAAAGCTCAAAGTGTGGTTATTGAACCTGGCCTTGAAATTACCCTCTGTCAGGCCCACGTATTTCTTCGTCGAAACGGTGTCTTTAGTGGTTATAGAGTTACGGTAGCTTCATATATGATGGTCTTGGACATGCAAGCTCCATTTAGCGGGCACAATTCTTTATTCCTGCATGAACAGCTGTTTTCTTCTTGTGTTTTTTGTATGTTATGATTGATTATGTTTTTAAAATTGGTAGTTGAACTAAAACTAATTTTTAAATTGTGTCTATTGAAGAGTTTCCTATAAGCATGGTTAACTGGAAAATGTCTATCTATCAGTGCTAGGAAATATTTACCTATATTGAAGGCCACCTCGGGTGAGTAAGGGGGGGGCGCGTAAACCAGATGACCTTCCTATTTCTATTATTCCTTTTCCTTATTGTTGGGCTGGTGATAGGTGTATATTTTATTTTTTCGCTAAAACCACTATCTTTTAAAGCTTTATTATAAACTGGGGCAACGCTATTGAAGATGTCCTCATTAGATGAGAGGCTAGAAATCCTCTTACTAATATTTGTAACTAAATTTTTGAATACTATAGGGGGAGTTATATAGACTGAGTTATATTAATGTAGGTTCATGCCATCCCCCTATAGTATTCAAAAATTTAGTTAAAAATATTAGTAAGAGGATTTCTAGCCTCTCATCTAATGAAGACATCTTCAATAGCGTTGCCCCAGTTTATAATAAAGCTTTAAAAGATAGTGGTTTTAGCGAAAAAATAAAATATACACCTATCACCAGCCCAACAATAAGGAAAAGGAATAATAGAAATAGGAAGGTCATTCCTTGTTTTATCTTGACTACCGAGTAATGTAACATATTGTATAGATAAATTTCCTCTATTTACATAATATTGAGGTCTCTTTCTTTCTTTTGTTATCTTACCGTTTTATCAATATATGTATATATATATAATATATATATATATATATATTATATATATTATATATATATATATATATATATATATATATATATATATATATATATATATATATATAAATATATATATACGACAGTTTCCGAGTACGAAATCCACTCAAAATGCTATAATAAACACACACACACACACACACACACACACACACACACACACACACATTATATTTATATATATATAACGGGAAGCTTTATGAAAATAAACAAAAGACGAAGGCAGGTGGAAAACAAACGAACAATTGTATTAGTATGGCGCTCAGGAAATATAAATAAAACAAGTCTTTAACGTTTCGAGCCTACGCTCTTCAACAGAAAGATACACAGAGAGGAAAAACACAGAAAGAAGGAGAGAAAAAAAATGCGTGCAGTAGCTAACGAATCAACATGGCGATCTGATTTCGGCCAGAGGTCAAAGATCAAACATGAGACGCGAGAGCGAAATAAGGGGAGATAATAGGGTTGATAAAAGGGTTGAGGGACCGCTAAAAGTGCGTGGGAGGGGTCTGGATGTGTGTATGTATAGGGTCGGTGTATGTATTAGTATGTATAAGGGTGTGTGTGTGTGTGTGTGTATGAGAGAGTATTAGTGCGTAGATTGGTCTGGACATGCGTATGTATGGGGTTGGTGTATGTATTAGTATGTATTAGTACGTATTGGTATGTATAGGTATGTGTGTGTGGTGTGAGAGAGTATAAGTGCGTATGCGGGGTCTGGACGTGTGTATGTATAGGGTTGGTGTAAGTATTAGTATGTACTAGTATGTATTAGTACGTATTAGTATGTATTAGTTGGTTGTGTGTATTAGTATGGCAACATCATATGTGATGTGTAAAGTCATGTGGTGTAGTGAGGAGAAGAGGGGGGGGGGGGGAGGAGGGAGAAGAGGGGGAGGGGGAGAAGAGGGGGGAGAGAAGGGGAGGGGAAGAAGAGGGGGAGGAGAAGGGGGAAGAGGAGAGATGGGGGAGAAGGAAAGGGAGGAGGGGGATATGAAGGAGGAAGAGGGAGAGGGGGAGAGAGGGAGTGAGGGAGCAGAGGGAAGGGGAAGAGGGAGGGGAGAAAGAGGGAAGAAGGGAAGGGGAGTAGGGTGAAAGGATGAAGGACTGAGAAGTAGGGGTGGGGGGAGAAAGGATAGGTGAGGAGGGGGAGAGGGGGGTTAGATGAGGAGGGGGGGAGAGTTGAGACCAAATGGCGTATAAGAGCGAAGAGAGAAGATTAATTCCTGTTCACGGCGCAAACGGGAATCCGGATGGCCTCTGTGTAAGGACAAACCGAACACATATATATGTGTGTGTGTGTGTGTGTGTGTGTGTGTGTGTGTGTGTGTTTATTATAGCATTTTGAGTGGATTTCGTACTCGGAAACTGTCATATATATATATTATATATACATGTACATATACATATACGTATATATATATAAATACACATAGTCATATATGTATGTATGTATGTATGTATGTATGTATGTATATATATATATATATATATATATATATATATATACATATATATATATATCTTTACACGTACACATATTTATGTGTATGCCCTTATATATATCAATATATATAAATATATACACATAGTGTATATTTGTGTAAGTCTGTGCCTGTGTCTTCTGTTTGTACCCCCACCATTGCTTGACAACTGATGTTGCTGTGTTTACATTCCCGTAACTTAGCGGTTTG
>NC_043003.1:99607557-99612557 GCF_006345805.1 Octopus sinensis
TACAAAATAACCACTTCATGTTTGACAATACGTTTTACCGTCAAAAAATCCGGAATTGCTATGGGTACAAGGGCAGCACCAGTCATTGCGAACCTAACAATGGGCTACCTGGAAAAATTATATACCAGGAATCTTTATCGACCTTTGGAAACCCCCTTTCTCAATACATAAAAGAGAATTGGAAAAGATTCCTGGACGACTGTTTTATACTCTGGAATGAAAACACAGATAAACTCCTAAAATTCAAAAACCTATTGAACAGCATCAACCCAAACATACAGTTCATAATGGAGTATAACCAAAAGGAGCTTCCATTCTTAGATATACTAATTAAAAAAATAAACCTAAAAATAGAAATGGTCATATTTTACAAAGCCACAGACGCCAAACAATACCTACTTTTTGATTCATGCCACCCAAGACACACTAAAAGAAACATCCCTTTCAACCTTGCAAGAAGGATATGCACAATAGTGTCAGAACAAAATACCAAGAACTTTAGACTACAAGAACTCAAAAACACCCTAATTGACAGACACTACCGAGTTCAACTTATAAAGGATGGGATCAGACGTGCAACAGAAATCGACATAGAAACTTTGAGAAAAGTTCAACACAACAACACACCTTCCCCGAAAATACTGCCTTACATATCCATATACAACTCCAGGAACAAAGAAGCCTTCACCATCATCACCTAGAATTTACCAATACTTCATAAGGACCCCAAATTAAAGGAAATTCTAAACATACATAAAATCATTAAAAGCTACAAACAACCCAAATCACTTAAAAAGATTCTCACAAAGGCAAAATTGTTTTCTGAAATTACGGATGCAAAAGTAAAAAAATGTGGTAGACCAAACTGCGCAACATGCCAAAACCTTCTAGAGGATCAGAATTCCTTTTCAAAGAGGGACAAAATTCAAGATCAGATCTAATTTTACTTGTGCTTCTGAAAACATAATTTATGTTATAAGATGCTCGGACTGCCAGACGTAGGGTCCAGACATCTGCATCGACAACAGATTACATTCCCAGAATACAGAATGATACCCTTTAGTGAACATATTGAGAAATGCGCAAAGCAACTACTACCACAATTTTTAATCTTTCCATTCTATTAACGTGCTATTGGAACACCAACACAAATTAGATTAAACAAGGAAACATTCTTCATTGAAAAATATAAGCCTGAACTTAACCACGCTAACATTCTTATACAGAGAAACTCATCTCATTAAAAAAGGGGAAAAGAAATATAAAGCGATTATCTCCTTTATACCGGAAGAAATCCCTTATTACCTCCCCCTGCCTGGAACTCTTCTTTGCACTTCATAACGAAGACATGACACGATGTAGGTAAAGACATTTGAGAAATTTGAAAAGTTTACACGAAACCGGTTATTTCTCCAAAAACTATGTTACTATACCCAAAATTTTATAACATTTTTCTAACATAACGACTTAAATATATTCTTTAACCTTATAAAACAAGCCTTCTGTAGTTTTTTCCACTCTTTTCTATTTTTTATACATCCAACCACGTGCTTTCACACACCAACTTTCTCACCTACATATATTATATATATATATAAATATATTGATATATATATATATATATATATATATATATATATATATATATATATATATATATATATATATATATATATATATATATATATTATAAGAAATGAGGTACTTAGAAAATCGGATGGTTTATATTTACAGATATTTATTTGTATATTACATTTTTTATATATATCATATAACTCAGATCATTTCTCCCATTCTAGTGGGGTTTTCAAATCAAACTATATATATATATATATATATATATATATATAGAGAGAGAGAGAGAGAGAGAGAGAGAGAGAGAGATACACGCACACACATTTGTATGTGTGTGTATACATATGCGTGTGTGTGTGCCTGTATATATGTATGTATGTATGTACACACACACACACATGCATATATCTTTGCGTGTGTATATGTATATGTGTATGTAGGTATGTACACCGTCATCGTAGGTGTATAAAAAGATGCTGATTTACAAGGAATCCCTCTTAACTCAAACAAGTTAAACCTTTTTATTTCTGAGAATCTTCCCAAATCAATAATAATTGGCGAAGGAAATATCAGAAAATTGTATTTGTCGGTCTGTGTGTGTGTGTGTGTGTGTGTGTGTGTGTGTGTGTGTGTGTGAGAGAGAGAGAGAGAGAGAGAGGAGTGTGTAGAAGTGTGTGTCTATGCATATCAGCAATTAATGTGTGTGTGTGTGCACGTGTATATATATATATAATAACAATTTAATAAATAAAACATATGCATACATACATACATATATGTACATACC
This sequence comes from Octopus sinensis, assembly GCF_006345805.1. Lineage (NCBI taxonomy): Eukaryota > Metazoa > Mollusca > Cephalopoda > Octopoda > Octopodidae > Octopus > Octopus sinensis. The sequence continues at coordinate 99,609,920 of NC_043003.1, forward strand.
TACATCTATATGTATATATACATGCATATATGAGTACAGGACACCACAAATAAACGTAGAACACAACGAGAAACGAAAACATAAAATCAAACAAGGAAACGGACTTTTCTTTTAACAACGAAAAACCAGAGTACATGACAAACAATACAAGGAATATTCCCCTTCATCAGCTGCCCCTGCATCGACTCAATGCATGTTTCGAAGGTAAGGACAGAACACGATCCGGCCGAAGCAATCCTTCCTGCAAAATGAATTAAATAAAATTCTTTTGCAGAGGGGTAAAAAAAGTGACAAGAACAGGACGTAAAAGCAATACAAATGATGAAAAAAACAGTACACATAAAGAATAAAAACAGGACGAGGAAACCAACAATAAAGGCTTTTTTTAAGCCTAGACGGTGGAAAAATTCGTTAGAACGCTTTCTGAAGATCGGCTTGCGGAAGACAGAAGAAAGTCGATGTTGACTTGTTGAAAGCAGCGGGCAGAAAGAAAGTTAGCAGTCCGGTCAGCGGCCAGAGAGAGGAGGAGTGAGAGATAGATAAATAGAGAGAGAGAGAGAGAGAGGAAAAGAAACCAGAAAGGGGGAAAATAATAAGGAGAGAGACAGGTAGAGAGGAAGACAGACAGGCAGGGAGGAAAGGTCAAAAGTCCGTTTCCTTGTTTGATTTTATGTTTTCGTTTCTCGTTGTGTAAAGTATACTAGCCATCTCAATATGGCTAACCACAAAGGGTGGGTGTTACTGTAGCTTTTAGCCCCAGGAGATCATCGTCTCCAGCTGGCTTTAGGCACACTTTCTATGCCCTTATGGTATTTGCAAAGGGAGGCCATCCCTTTCTCGTAAGCCTAAGTGATACGCACCGGACCGCGGTTTCGAGATAGTTGCCTCTTGTCAACGGGCGGTAATCACCGGTTTACGATGAAAAGGAAGACCTGTGTGCAAATACTTAAGTGTTTTTCAAGTAACTTCCGTCACTGATTTCGAAAAACTGTCTGCAAGCAATTTTTGGCGTCCTGTACTCATATATGTATGTATATATACATATAGATGTAGGTATGTACATATATGTATGTATGTATGCATATGTTTTATTTATTAAATTGTTATTATATGATTGAACGCCACGCGTCGTTTTCTTATTCTCCAAGTAAGTTTTTATTATATATATATATATATATATATAATATATATATATATATATATATATATCTGTATGTATATATCATATATATATATATATATATATATATAATATATATTATATATATTATATATATATATATATATATATATAAACAAGGTGGAAAAAAGAGTACTCAAATACCAGTGGTAGAGTAATATGCTTTATTTTAAGCAGCAGAAAATTCAACAAAATCTGTTACTCTGAGTTTCTCGTTGCCGTTCATCAGACAGTTTTTGCTAGCAAAAACTGTCTGATGAACGGCAACGAGAAACTCAGAGTAACAGATTTTGTTGAATTTTCTGCTGCTTAAAATAAAGTATATATAAATATATATATATATATATATGTATGTATGTATGTATGTATGTATGTATGTATGTATGTATGTATGTATGTATGTATATGTGTGTCTGTGTATGTGTCGATATATGCATGTCAGTGTGTGTGCCCATGTGTGTATACATGTATGTTACGTATGTATGCATATGTGTGTACTGCGTGTGTTAGAATCGTTAGTATGAGCATAAGTCTATGTGTGTCAGTGTATGTGTGTAGAGCATTTTTCCGAATTCAGAACAAACGATTTACAAGCCTATTGACACAAATAGAACAATTTCAGATTTATATATGGTCATATTTACACCGTCATATACATTCATCTGTATGTTATATATATATATATATATATATATATAGATGTATGTATGTATGCATGCATACATAATTACACAACTCATACATATATATACCTAAATACGCATATGCATACACACACACATACACATATATTATATATAGAGAGAAAGAGAATGAGACAACATATGTGTGTGTGTGTGTGTGTGTGTGAGTGTGGAGGCGAATGGCCTAGTGGTTAGAGCAGCAGACTCGCGGTCAAGGGATCGCGGTTTCGAATCTCAGACCGGGTGATGTGTGTGTGTTTATGAGCGAAACACCTAAGCTCCACGTGTCTCTGGCAGAAGGTAATGGTGAACCTCTGCTGACTCTTTCGCCACAACTTTCTCTCACTCTTTCCTCCTGCATCTTGCAACTCACCTGCGACGGACCGGCGTCCCGTCCAGGTGGGGAACCTATACGCCAAGGAAACCGGGAAACCGGCCGTAATGAGCCAGGCATGGCTCGAGAAGGAATAAACACTATATGTATATATATATATATATATATATATATAGAGAGAGAGAGAGAGAGAGAGAGAGAAATAGATTTTTTATGTACACTGTTTTTAATTAAGGGCTTCCAATAGTTTATGCTATTAAAATACGTGGTTAGGCAGGTTTTATAGTATGCCTTGCGTCAGATTGCTTGGAGACACAAGGCACGTTATAAAACCTGCTTAACCACGTGTCTTCATAGTAAGAAACTATCAGTAGCTCTTATTTTAATACAATGTACGTTAAATGATATTTATCTCTCACTGGATGGGGTACCTTTTTTGTT
>NC_043003.1:99620057-99640057 GCF_006345805.1 Octopus sinensis
TTATAATCTTAAGAATATTATTTCTCTTGCTCACATTTCCCCTTGTAATATATCAGGTCATCCCATAAGTTCTGTCCGAAATTTGAATTAAGAAAACAAGTGATCAAATGTTATATTTAATTGAAATTTAATCATCAATGTACTTTCCTGATTATCTATGACTTCCTTCAATCTATTTACAAGCTTTTTAATTCATCAATGTAAGACTCTTTTGGTTTCAAAACAAAGAACTCTGAAATGTCAGTTTCGACCTCCTCCTGGCTTGCGAAAGTTATGTCCCCCAAATGATTCTGCAAACTACGAAACAAATGGTAGTCTGAAGGAGAAAGGTTGGGAGAGTAAGGTGGATGGGGAATTTTTTCTCAACCAAGCTCTTCGATCTTCTGTGATGTGATCTTTGCAGTGTGGGGTTGCGCATTATCCTCATGAAATATCATTCCTTTTCGATTCACTAAAGCGGGTCTTTTTTTCTTCAAAGCTTGGTTCAAATGCTCTAATTTTTTATAGTAGACTTGAGCATTGATTGTTGCATTAGGTGGCAACAATTCAAAGTGAATTACTCCTTTGCAATTCTACCAGATAGAGAAGAACCTTTTCCCATGAAGTTCCTTCTCGGTTGTGGTTGAGCGTTTTCCCTTTTACCAAACCACTGTTTATGACGTTTAACATTTCGATAGAAGATCCATTTTTCGTCACCAGTCACAAGTCTAACCAAAAAGGGTGAAATGAGTTCGCGAGAATAGAGAGAAGAGCAGATGTCAACTCGGGATTTGCGATTGCTTTCGGAATTTTACAATTGTATGGTTTGAACTAAGCTTTTTTGCCAATTCTTCAACTGATAATGCAGGATTTTCTTCAAGTGATGCATCAAGGAGCTTATCATCAAACTCAACTGGACGTCCTTTTCGATCTTCATCTTCAAGGCTGAAATCTCCACTTTTGAATTTTGCAACCTATCTTCTGCAAGTTCTTTCATTCAAGCATTATTTCCCATAAACTGAGTGTATGTTTTGAGTTGCTTCGGCTGCAGAGTTTTCTTTTTTGTACTTATAAATCATTATGTGCCTTAAACTCTCTTTGGATACTTCCATGTTAGAAAGGGTTTCAATCATAGAAATTTTAATTCTGTTATTCTGTAAAATAATATTTAATTTGTTTAAATGTACACAAATGCTTCCTTCAACATACCGATGTTTGTCCCTTTTTTCCCAGCTAATGTTGCGAATACTTCGAAGGTTGCATTGGTGGTATATTTCAAGAGTTTTTATGTGTCTTCTGCACGTAAACCAGGAGCGTGGAGATGACCACTGCTTTGTATAGCATTCTTTTTGCCTCAGTTTGAATGTCACGATCCTGGAACATTCCTATTCGAAGACGGTCAAATGCAGCTCCGGCGCTTTTGAGACGACGCTGGATTTCGTAGTCGCTATCAGCATTGGAAGAGAGAGAAGACTTCTCAGTTACGTAAAATGATTCCCGCCTCCTCAAATCAGCACTCCCGATTCCAATGCCTTGTTTCACATTGTTTGCTTCGACTGGCGATGTTTGGAAGATAGCTTGTGTTTTCTTACAATTGATGGCAAATCCCAGGTCCCAGTTTTCTGTAGGCTTGATGGAAGGCATTGAGGATCTGTTGCAAATTTGCTGTTGACGTGGTATAGATGCTTGCATGTTGTTATGATCTAGTAGAGTCATGATCGACAGGATATATATATATATATATATATATAAAGAGATAACACGGAAAAAATATAATAATATATATTCTTCTTCTTGGAAAGAAGAATATATATTGGAATAATATCAGTGATATCTTCGAAACATGTGTCGGAAGTAAAAGTATTTGAATTATACCTGCGTTAAACTCCATATATATTTTTTTTTCTAGTTTCAGCTCAGAGCTGCGGCCATGCTGATGCACCGCCGTTATATATATATATATATATATATATATATATATATATATATATATATATATATATATATATATATATATATATATATAAACAGTACTTGGAGAAGAAGAACGAAACGAAACGAACGAATCGAATCGAATCGACGCGAGGGCGCGCAATCATACAATAGTGTAATAAATAAAATATATGCATACATACATACATATATGTACCTACCTACCTACATCTACATGTATATATACATGCATATATAAATATATATACCTAAGTACAGGACACCACAAGTAGACGTAGAACTCAACGAGAAACGAAAACGGAAAAACAAGCGTGGAACGGACCATTTTTTTACAACGAAAAACAGAGTACAAGACAAACTACACAAGGAAAAATCCCCTTCATCAGCTGTCCCTAGTTCAACTCCAGCGTGTTTCGAGGGTGAGGACAGAACACGTCTCGTCGAACTAGTCCTTCCTGCGAAAGAATTAAATAAAATTCCGTTGCAGAGGGGTAAAAACAAGGAAAGAATGTGACAAAAACAGGACGTAAAAACAAATACAATCTGCACAAGAGGTAAATACAATATATATATATATATATATGTTTGTGTGTGTGTGTGTGTGTGTGTGTGTGTGTACATATTTAGATATAGATATAAGAATTTTATAGGACTTGAAATAATTGATTTAGGAATAGCAGATATACATAAGAGTATGTAAATATTGGGTCCAAAAGCCCTTTTAGGATGGAAAACAATGGAGTCTACCGGCGGTACACGAAGTCACACACACACACACACACACACACACACACACACACAACACACACACACACACACATACACACACACATATATATGTATGTATGTATGTATGTATGTATGTGTGTATACGGAGAGAGAGGGGTGAGAGAGACGAGAGAGACGAGAGAGAGAAACAGAGAGAACCGTATGTATCAGTCTCATCATTAAAGAAGTGTATTTTTGTTTACGAGCACTTCCGATTACAATGAATGATAACTGTTGCTGCTAAATGACACACACATGCATACATAAATATATTCATGTATATATGCACACGAATAGATACACACGGATATATCGTGACACTCCGTCGGTTACGACGACGAGGGTTCCAGTTGTTCGATCATTATTTATGTATATATATATATATATAATATATATATATATAATTATAAAGTATATAGCCAAACTGTTTTTATACTCTATGAAGTAGTCCTTAATTTTCATACCGAAAGTGTTTAACACTTTATAAATACCCACACAATATCAAGGTATGCTATAGTATATATGTAACATATGGTATACTTATAAACAGGGTAAATTTTAGGCATTTCTGCACAGACTGAAAAAAATTATGAACAACCTTAATCGATTTTCGAACCTTATTGGATTCTCATCAGAGACGTCTACAACATTCTGACAGTCTCCACAGAAACAAGCAGCCAAACTGTTTATATACTCAACAAATGCAGTAGTAACTCTATGAAGGAGTCCGTAATTTGCATACTGAAAGTGTTTAATACTCTATAAATATATATATTCCTACATATAAGTCAACACATGCATATACACATTTATACATAGATATAGAGAGATACATACGTATTTACACTCATGCAAATATATATATATATATATATATATATATATATATATATATATATATATATATATATATTTATACTTAACATACTAAGAACCAGGCGTACATTTAGATATACATATATAAATATAACAATGTAGAAACATAGGAAATACAAATATACAAACAGGTGTACGCATACATCATGCGCTTATGTTACTGAAGAAAATGTAGCTAGAGATATTAACAATACTGGCTTATGTGAATGAGACACATTCCTCTATCCTGTAGCATTAAGTTGAATTAAAACCCCTTTTTCAGAATTTAATTCCACACACATATAGCTACACGAACATTGCGAGACATATACACAAATATAAAACGAAACACACCTTGCATACATAGGCATATGTGCACATATACACACAACGTGCAACCACCGTGATATGAAGCGAAAATTATACACTTGTTGCCGTATTAAACAGTGAGTTGTCACAAAAGGGAATGTCTCATTCTTCTGTATGCAAGGAGAGAAATCTGACGTTTCGAATATAATCCTTTCATGAGGCATAAACTGGTGGTGTTTTCTTTTTTATGTTAGAAATCCCTTGTATACACTTAAAGGAATACAAAATGATCTATATATTTATACGCTAAGGCCAATGATGTGACGCTGTCACGTGGTTAGTTGGAGAGAAATGTGTAAAGAGAGAGAAGAGTGTTAGCAGTGAGAGCTAGGAGAAAGGGATTATTATTATGTTATGAAGTTAAATAGTTATTTGAAAGAAGAAGAAGCAGAGAGAGAGAGAGTCAAAGAAACAGAACATGTTTAGTGCAGGGAGATGTGGTATTGTTGAAAAGAGAGGCAAAGAGAGTGAGGGTTAGAAAGAAGGACAGCAACTGTGTATGTACTGAAGGAAACGCGGAAGAGGAAAATGCTATAACAGTCAACGTGCATAGTTTTATTTTCTTTAAAAAAAAAACAGTTACCAAAGTGCAGTAGCAGAATAATATCGTAGATAATGCCTTTGATCGTGTTCCATAGGTAAGATTGTTTACTTCTTGGCGTAAGGTGAAAAGTAATATATAACACTCACAGAGTAGAAGACGCGAAAAATATAGCTTTCAGAGATGATGTTTCTTGAGATTGCACCATCAATACTACCTGTGTGAGCTTTTACGTCATCGTAAATATCAAACGCTTCAGAAAAATATACACTCTCACAATTTTCAAAACAACTGTGGAATTTCGATGGGTAATACTAGCAAAAGTAGTTATTTAAGTATGTAAAAAATGATTTTTTTCGATTATGAAAAATAGACGGATGAATGCTTGTAAATAATGAGTTTTTGCAAATAATATTGATTAAAAAATAATCTGACACTAATTAGGTGAGATGAGTGTGTTGTCGACTTATACATCCTCGGAATACTAATGGTGCTTTTTTACCGTCCCCAGAGGAGTAAAGCTGAATCTAGTAGAATTCGAACTTAGGATTGACGACCTGTAAACATTTGTATGTCATGAATGTAATCCATTAAATGAACACAATATATTACTCATAGTTATATTAACAAACTCAGATGGATAAAAAGCAAAACTGATACCGGTAGAGTCTTTTTTTTTATGAAAAAGTTGTTGCAGTGCTAATTCACTGCTTCAGCGTATCTTTCACACACAGCTGTAAGGATATATGCAGCATTAATCTCTAAGATAGATGCAAAGATACAATTTTTGGTTGGGATGAGATTACAATATATCAAACAACTACTTAATTTGTCAACCCCCTGCGAAATAAAAGACAAAGTTGATGCTAGTATGTCTGATGCTCTACCAACTCTGCCATATGAAGACAGCATATCATAGCGGCAATTAAAGCTTACATTTATTGTTGTGCGTAAGTGTATGTGCATGCATGCATGTGTGTGCGCGCGTGCGTGCGCGTGTGTGTGTGTGTGTGTGTTGTCGGATAGATTCGAGATCGAAAGTTTTGACCTTTAATTCTCGACCTAGGAAGTGTAATAGACAAAATTGACCTTGTTAGAATTTAAACTCGTGGTGTAAGGGAACGTGACTAAACTGCGCAGAAGAAAATAAATGAAGTCCACTTCTCTAGCAACTGTGTTAAAAGAACATTCTCTATTGTCGATCCGACACATTAGCCCGTCCTTAGGAGGTTGAAGGTTCCAATAGCATTTCTTATCTGGAAGAAGAGGCAGCTTGCTCCTCTTGAATTGCTCTTTATAGAGCCAACTCAGAGAGAGAAATATGGAGAAGATTCCACCTAGGTATCTGACTCATATCTTATTTATCTGTCTTGGAAAGATTAAAGGCAAAGTTTACTACGGCGGAATTTGAACTCAGAGTGGAGAGAACCGTAATAAATCCTGCAAGGTATTCTATCCGACGTTCTAGAATCTCGCCATTTTGTAAGAATAACAAAGGACATTTTTTTTAAAGAACTGGAAACGAAGATAGTGATTTCCATGTTATTCAGAGTCATTTTAGGTAAAAACACTACTGTGAATAAAAAAAAATAGAAGAAAAATTTGAAATTCATTTTTAAACACAAAAGAAATAAAAAATAATTTTAAGTATTAAACAAGATGGTTATGTATTGTAATAGAACAAACAAGATGTGTTATTTTACAAGAATACAAACGGAAATTCTTAAGACTAAGAAAGAATACCTATGATAAAGAACAGCTTTAGAAATATCTGTACGAAATGTCTTATGATAAGAATGAATCAAAAAAGAAAAAAATAACAATCTTAAAAAATATCCTTCAAAAGATTTTTTAACAAACGTAACATAACTGATGATGATGATGATGATGATGATGATGATGATGATTCATTTCGAGAATTAATAATTGTAAATAAGATTAGGATTAGTAATGATTTTCTAAAATTATCAAACACTTTCAAAAATATTGAAAAACATGTATTTATCGTTTCATTTGATTTATCAGAAGGAGCTGCCTCAACTTTCTAGAAATGGTAGCAAACTCTTCTTCATATTATACTTTGCCGTATAAAAGACAAATGTTATCTGAAACAAAGGCAGAATGGTCGAGGGTTGAATGGCTTTGATCAGAATTTTGTCAGATCTGAAACTAAACTACAACTACGGAGGGACCAAAGGTGATAGAATTGACACCGCTTAGATTTGAACGCAGGACGTTAACCGACGTAGCTGTAGGTTTTTCTCTCTCTTTTCCTCTCCTCTCTCTCTCTCTCTCTATCTATCTATCTATCTATCTATCTATCTATCTATCTATTTGTTCTAGAGTTTACTCTCCATTCTGCAGGACTCTCCTTTTTTATTCGTACGACTAAGATATTGCTCGAGTCGATGTGTCGATAAATCTGAATTTGGATGCTTCTTACTGTTTGTCGGATCCTGCCACGAGGAGGCCAGTAGGTAGGATGTAGGATTTCAACCCAGAATACATAGAAGTGGAACAGCCATCACCAGGAATCTCGTTCAGCATTCTAACAATTCCGTCGACCCACTATCGATTCTTAGTTTATTCATCGATCTCAAAAATGGTGAAAGACGATTTGGCTGGATTTGAGCTCAAAGAGTAGATAGCCTGAAATAATACAAGGCAAAAACATGTTGGCTTTTAATTCTAACGATTCTGCCAATTCGCTGCCTTGGAGGAGCTAAACATCACCAGGTATTTGCGTGTATGTATTTTTTATTGTTTTTTTTTTTTATCATTCCACACAGTATTCCATCCGAGAGCTGAACTACCACGTATTGTGCCATACGGGCGGCGAAGCTACGGACATTTACAGCAAAACCTTACGAGAGTGGAGGCAGATGACATGGGCCTCCACAATCATCGATTTGAAGTCAGCACACCTGCAGCTGCATGTGGCTGAGAGACTGTGGAGATATCAGCTGGTAAGCTATTAAGGACGGGCATACTGCCTGACTAGGTTGGGATTCGGGCTAAAAACAGCACCGAAGGTTATGGCGAGGATTCTAAAAACTATCCTGGGAAAGGTGGACAAAGTGAAAAGAGCCACCAATTCCTCTAGTGATGACATCCTGCTGGACGAGAGCAGTATTGGCGAAGGAGGTCATAAGCCACCTGAAGGGTTTTGGGCTAACTGCCAAATCGCCGGAGGCAATGGAAGGAGGTGCGGCACTGGCACTCAAGCTATGGAGAGACAAGGCCAGCATTGGTGTTTCAGAGAGGGAATGAGATCCCAGAACTGAGCTCCAAGTAGGCGAAAACTGTTTTCTGTGTGGGAAGCTGCTGGGACACTACCCGATTGCAGGATGGTTCCGTACGGCATGCAGCTTCATCAAGAGGCCAGCAAAAGGAATGAGGTGGAGTGATAACGTTGGCGAGAGAGTGACTGCAGAGGCCCCAATAAGAGGAAACTGATATGTGTCCAAATTGAAGAATGGGATCGTGTGGTGTGATGCCAGCAGCATAGCAACGGGAGTTGTCCTGGAAATTGGAGGTGTCGTGGTGGAGTATGCGGCCTGGCTGAGGAAGAAGGACGACTGCAACCACATAAACGTGGCGGAGCTGGATGCCGTGTTGAAGGTGCTGAACCTGGCCTTGAGGTAGGGGCTGCGTACCATCGAGATCCAGGCCATTGTACATAGAAAGGGTGGGAGGATCAGTGGTCACCGGCGAGCGGAGGGTGCGAACCAAAGGGGACACAGAGATAAAATGCCGTTTGGGAATTCTGGTGGTTAGGAAAGGTGGTATTATCTAGATAGATAGATAGATAGATAGATAGATAGATAGATAGATAGATAGATAGATAGATAGATAGATAGATAGATAGATAGATAATACCACCTTTCATTGCCAACTAAACTTCTACGCTCAGATATCATCCCTATGCAACCTAGATAACTCGTGGAGTAACCATTAAGATGACTCTTTCAGAGGAATTCACATCGTTGTAAACTTTTGTACACGAGTACCTCTCCCTTCCTTCCTTGTCTTTTTCAACATCTACACTTTTTACTGTAGATCAGGGTCAACAAAGGAGTCAATATTGATCCCTGGTGTGTGTGGGTAGGGGAGTGGCTGTGGTTATCCAAGGGGTCAATAAACACCTGAAACGATTTTGAGCATTAAAGGGACTGCATTTTTAATGAACTGAATCTGGAAAAGGTAGTAATTTAAAACTAATGTCCAGTCAAATGTCAATGTAATAACTAGAATTCCCCAAACATATTTCACATTAGATATTCCGACTGTATTAACATATGACTGAATTTTTGTTGTTCATTTCATTTCGTACTTTCATTAATTTTTTTATATTTCTTATTAAAATGCGGTATAAAGCAAAAGAACGAAGGCATATTTTAATTTTAAATCAAGAAATTTTGATGTTACACTTTTAGTTTTATTTTAGAAATTTGCATGATGGTGGATCAATAACTTATCAACGATTTCACGAAGGGATAAATGACCAAAGTTTGCCAGCCCCTGCTGTAGATGTTGACTTGAAAAACCGTCCCTCTCCCTTGTTTTTTTCCACGCTATTTACTGTAGACGTTGACTCGCAGTATGTCAAACCGAACATAAAATGTACCAGTTTCACTCTGTAAGAGGTGAGACTTGAATGTAGGACAAAGCATCACTGGGACAAATCTCCTCGGGTAACCTTATTATCGCATATTTAGAATATGAAGTAGAACAGAAGCCCGTGATTAAATAGACAAACCAAATAAGTGAAAATTCAGGTTTTAGAAGGAAAGAAAATCATTAAGAAAATTTTCAAAAATTTATTTACTTAATTTTAGTGTAACTAAAGAAAGTGCTAACCAAATGCTTTATTATTAAGTATGCCATGGTGGTGGTGTTTATGGTTGACTGGCAGTCTTTAGAATGACGCACAAAATGTCTTACGGTATTTGTTGCGATCTTTACGTTCTGCGCCACAAAGCCCACCAAGTTCGATTTTGTCTTTCAGTCATTTGACAGTGGTTAAATAAAATATTATTATAGTTAGAACTGAGGTCGATGTTATCGACTGTTCCTTTTCATCTTCAAGTTCATGCCTTATTCTTTTTCTTTCTATTATAGGCACAAGGTTTGGAGGTGGGGCTAGTCGGTTACATTGACCACAGTGATCAACTGGTATTTATCTTATCGACCCTGAAAGGACGAAAATCAAAGTTGTCCTCGGTGGACATCGAAATCAGAACGAAAAGCAAGAATAAATGACGCCAAGCAGCGGGTAAACGATTCTCACAGTCTTTTAGACAAATATTTTTATTTGTACAAACAATATTTGTTTTACAAAACTACTTTTTAACAATTTCTGAAAATCATTAAACCAAGAGCACTGTATATCAAATTAAGTGCCTAGAAGGAGCTTGCGCGACTATCCCAGAGTCTGTTCATATAACCTACGTACCTATCCGTCTGTATGTTGAACCGACGCAACGAAAATTTTAGGAAAATAAAAATAAGAAATAAGTGGAAATGAGTGTTAAATTATGAGGTACAAAAAGAAAATGACTCTCCTCAGAATCTTGCAAACCAAATCTCAAAACGAAATATATCAAAATAATGCAATTATATGAGAATACATTTAAGATTTAAAGATATTTGGTTTGTTACAGGCTTCTCAGATAGAGGGAAAATTAATTGTTGTTTACACAAAAACAAGATTAGGCACACACTTTTAAACAGATACATGCACACGCTTATTCAGATATCTTCAGATATACATATGCAGACACATACAATCACAGGCGCATGTATGTTGTTGTTTATTAAACCCAAGCACACACACATACATGCATATATTTATGTATACATATATAAATATATACTCTTTGTGTGTATGTGTGTATACACGCACACACTCACACACACGCGCGCGCGCGCACGCACACACCCACACCCACATATAAATATATGTATGTATATACAGGGTGCGTAAGGTATTTGAGAACATACCATTTTTGGGTCATTGCTGCATTTTTTGCTAATTCTGTATAATCTTTGTTTCAGAAAATAATAATGGCAGACCCTCACCTTACTCAAGAAATGAAGAAGCATGCTGTTATTGTGGTTATAAAGGCTGAGCATAGCGATTTAGAAATATCTCGATTTTTAAAAGTTGCCAGATCTTTCGTCTACAAAGTTTGTAAGGAGCTAGAGATTGAAGATGGAAACGTATCACCAGTATCGAGGCATAAAAAGCATTCTAAACGCTCTGAAACCATCAGAACACCTGAATTTATCCAGCAAATTCAACAGACCATTTATTACAATGCCAGAAAATCCATGAGGTCAATTGCAAATGATCTCCATGTATCAGAAGGAACAGTCAGAAATGTTGTCCACGAAGACATCATATAAGGTCAATTAGTCAGAAAAAGCAAAAGAAAAACACTATATCAGATCTAAAAGACTCTTAAACAAACTGAAAAATCCAGCAGAAGATTAGATTTGGTTTTTCTCAAACGAGAACAATTTTGACCATGATCACAAAGTTAACAGAAGAAATGAAGTTCCAAGTGTTATGCATACACAATTTCCTGCAACTGTCATAGTTTTAGGGGTTGTCAGCAATGAAGGACATGTGATGCCACCTTACTTCTTTCCACAAGATCTTTGAGTTAACTCTACCGCCTACATTGAGGTCCTGAAAATAATCGTTAAGCTCTGGATAAACAGCGTATGCAATAGAAGGCTATCACACATGGCTCTAGAAACACAAGAATGGATGGCTGAACATTTTCATGATCACAGAACACCTAACATATGGCCCCCTAATTCCCCAGATCTCAATCCACTTGATTGTGTGCATGTAGATGATTTAGATCTTGTAAAGAAGCAGTTGTTGAAGCTAAAGGTGGCTTTATTGAATAACATTATAGAAAAGAAGGTATCCTCATAGCATTTTTCGATAAATAAAGTTATCTGTTATTATATATCTGTTGTCTATAAACATAAATCTGTCCTCAAATATCTTACGCACCCTGTACGTATGTATGCATACATGTATGTATGTATGTATGTATGTATGTATGTATGCATGTATGTATGTATGTATGTATGTGTGTGTATGTATGTATGTATGTGTGTATGTATGTAATGTATGTGTGTGTATGCATGTATGTATGTATGTGTATGTGTATGTATGTATGTATGTATGTATGTATGTATGTATGTATGTATGTATGTATGTATGTATGTATGTATGCATGTATGTGCAAACAGATACACATAATAGAAATATGAGTCTAGCATTAAAAGTCAAATCTCTTATGCTAATAGAAAGTTCGATGAAACGAGAAGAGTTTCTACTGAAGATATAAACGATTGAATTTCAGATTTTGATAAAATTAATAACCAGCCTGGAGCCAATGAATAAATTCAGGTATTTGGTGGTCACAGCTTAGCATTATGTTCTTCATGCAGAAGAATATAACCGGAAACATCTTAGTAACAATCATTTTGTCAATTCCTGAATTCATTCAGATAGCCATTTGGGTCCATTTACAGCAACATGCCTCAGTAATTTTTCACTGTTAAAGGAAGTTTCTTTTAATAGCTCTGAACGACTTCAGTATGACTAATATGAGAGAATCCAAACATTTCATGCAATTCATTCCTTCCCGTGGAGACAAGTTTGTTTTCAATAGTAATTAATGCTATATTGTATATATCATCATTATTTTCCTGCCAGGACATTGCAACTAAATCTGATATCTGCAATCTTGTGCAAGAGCTTTTCTTAATCTCAGCCATATTGATGCTGGATCTTCTAAGTCACAGTCTTTCAATAGCATAACAGCGACTTCAAGATTCTTCCTATGCAAGACACAGAGGCTTCTAATATAACTGTCTTCTAACGATTATCACCTTGTAGCGATTTCTAAATTCTCTGTAAGAAATTCTCTGTAAGAAATTCTCTGAAAATGATCAACAAATCAAAAATCCAGAAAAGATATGGAACCAACAATTTGATAGTAAAAGCATTCTTGTCGAGGTATATGCATAGCATATGCATCTAACTCTTAACATTAGTTCCCTTTTTTGCAATTTTATTTTGAACAAAGTTTGTAAAGAGCTGTAAAAGTGTTTTTTTCTCGACGCAAGAAAATGCCGAGCAGCAGTTTCTGCCGTGAAATAAATTGCTTGTTTATTGTCTAAGTAAACAACCAGTCGTTGAACTGGAGGACATCTTTCATGAATTAAGGAAACCAAATACTCACCGAAAAGCCTCATATAGCGTTCCATCTGAAACTGTGTGATGCCTTCCACTTGAAAATTTCGTTGTTATATAGTGAACATTGCGGCATCAGAACCCATATCTACAGAAATTACAGTATTCTTCATTTACATGAATATTAAATGCTTTATATAAAAGCGAATAATAAAGCATTAATTGCCAATTACATACTGGCCATTTTTTTTTTCAAAATCTCTTCTTGGATATCCATCGACACGTTTGAGTTCCTTTAATAAACTTCTGTTGAATTTCGTGCAATATATGATAGTGCTGAGGTAATTATAAGGAATAACTGGGTCGGGGCGGACTGAGTCCATCAACAAAGAGCAAAGGAAATTGTAGAACACTTTATGAGCGATGAGTTTCATTTACATATTTAGTCTTTTGTCGACATCAGTGACAACTTGAAAATATAGCATTGAGGTAGATTCTAAAACATACCAAAGACTTTTGATTGTTTTCATAAAATGTTTCATGCAGCTTTAAAGTAATTTTATAATCTGGTGCTTGAACAGATTTTTGTTGCGGTCACGTGCTTATTTTTTAATGTCCTTCCGAAAATAGATCTGTAAAATTATGGTTCTTTATTTTGTAAAGACCGAATAAAATCACCTCTCTGCTTGTACTTTAAAAGTTGGCATAAACTCATTTTGTCTCATAATTTCTGCTCCAAATGATATCATTTGAAAATTATAGCTGTGGATGTAATGTTTTTTTTTTCTACTCTTTTTTTTTTACAAATATTTTGGATTTATAGTGGTACTGAAAACGAAATCCAATTATAAATTGTGGCCGCTCAATTAGAGACAAACAGACCTTAGCATTAGAGCCTCACGTACCGATTTATTCTTTATCCTACCAACACACCAACACTCCTGTCACATGTCTTACACGTCGAGTCCAGAGATGCAATTTCTTTCAAATGTATCATCATGATTAGGATCATAATTAAATGCAGTTTCTCCGTGCTTTTTTCTCAAATTTTTTATTTGTAAGATTCTATTGCTTTTAAATTTTATTTCTCAGTCTATTTCAACCTTTTGTGTTGTCTTTTTCTTTCTGTCTTTCTTCGTTTTTACAATGTTATTTGTTTGTCTTTTTCATTTTCCTGAGTATTTTCATTTCTATAATTTTCCCTCTTTCTGTGCCATTTTATTTCTCCATTTTGTTCTCGTTTCTTCCCCACATACTCACTCATTTTTTTCAACCTCATTTTCTATCCGTTTTACTTTTTATTTTCTCAGTATAACGCTTTGTCACCTTTTGAAGTTTCATTCCTTTCCTCTGTCTTTTTCACTCTTTTACGGTAATAATTATTTGTTTACTTTTCTCTCATGCTCATGAACGCTCATGAGAAAGAGATCATCATAGTGGTCTTTTATAGTTTGACAACTAAATAATACAGACATGTTCCATTCCAGGAGTACTCGACTATTTATAGTGAACTGAGAAACAATTTCAAAGCAATTCTTGTGATTAATCTGATTTAGCATGCTACAATTCATTAATTGCTACCAATAAAACATTACCCGACTGATATAACTTTACGAATACTGCATTGCGCTACTAGGAATAAATGAGTGAAAACCCCTCGGTTGTTAAGTACATAATGTACGATTTTTTTCATGTATGATAGTAATTGATATTCTTATGAAATAAGAATCATGAGATCCTGAAAAAATTAATGATTATTCATATGGATTTTAAATTAAATCTGTCCAAGAAATAAGTTAATTTGATTTTGTTGAATATTTTTCAATGAATTTAATGCATACTTTATCTTAAATGTACGTTCAAGATGGCGGAAAAAGTATGATTGACATTATCCCCAACCATGAATAATAAGGTTCAAAACAAACAACTGTAACGTTGGACACTTGCATATTTGTTCTGCGTTCACTTGACACTTACGAGGCATTACAACGAAAATTTTAATTTCTAGCGAAAAAATTATAAAATGAATATAACAGCTTGTGTGTGTTGATGTTGAGCGAAGCGGTCTTCTATAGTGAGAGAAGTCCAAAACGTGGTTCTTTGCTATTCGTAAGACCCGCAGAAGAGAGAGCAGGTCAACCCCCGACACCGAGAATGCGCATCCAGGCTCAGCGGTTGCGTAAGAAGTCGGGGACAAGAAACAGGAAGAAAGAGTGAGAGAAAGTTGGAGCGGAAGAGTACAACAGGGGTCACCATCACCCCCTGTCGGAGCCTCGTGGAGCTTTAGGTGTTTTCGGTCCATAAACACACACAACGCCCGGTCTGGGAATCGAAACCGCGATCCTCCGACCGCGAGTCCGCTACCCTAACCATTGGGCCATTGCGCCTCCTCGTGTGTGTGTGTGTGTGTGTGTGTGTGTGTGTGTGTGTGTGTGTGTTTCTAAATTAGATGTTCCATTATGCAATTGCTACGACGAACATTCTTTAGAAACTAAACTATTTATCTCTCATAAATTATGCATTTACAGGGGGGATAACTGTAATACACCTGTAACTGCAAAGATTAGGGCTTTCTTCTTTTCTTCTTTTTTTTATATCATATTCTCCGACTTATAAAGTGTTCCTTGCTAAAACTTCTCCACATGAAAATTCTTCGTGTATTTATTCTTGGTTAACGAAATCAAGTTAATTTAAGTTACATTTAAGTGACGTGCTCACTTTGAAGTGGTATATCTCACTATGAAACGACACGTCCTCGTTTAAAAATCAATGTATTTGCACTTTGAAATTATGATTTCAGTTTATTGTGTAAAATACAATTACATATTGATAACCTATATCAATATGTATCGATGTAATAGTTATTAATGGGAAAATTGTCAATTACTAACCACATAGAGATGTAACCTCTATATAACAGTAACCGATATAAATGTTGATTGGTTGGCTGGCTGGTTTGTTGGTTGGTTGGTTGATTTCTCCAGTCACGCTTTACATCAGTAGTCCCCAAACTTTTTGGGGCTGCCGCCCCCTCAACACTCAGGCCACATTCCTAGCGCCGACACCTCAACAAACCATCACAAACATAGACTTCTTTCTGAAGCAAATTCAAAGCAACTGTATTTCACAAATAAATCCATTATTTTGTTGTTTTTAACCCATTATCATCCCAATTTTTACATAAATTATACTCCATTAGCGCCTCACTTTTCTTCAACGCCCCCTTGGAACTTTCCACCGCCCCCAGTGGGCAATATCGCCCACTTTGGGAAGCACCGCTTTACATCGTACAAAGAAACAAGGAGAAAGGGTAAAACAGATACAAAAAGTTAAGTTAAGAGTGCATATACTAGACTTCGTGGCAGGAGAAGCAGAGGGAGTGACAGAGTAATTATGAGAGGAGTTATACAAATGAGACATTTGTTTTAATTAATCTTATTTTAAGGTAATAAATATTTTTCTTTTGAAAAGTAGTATTCGTTTCGTTAATTTCAATAAGCACAAAGGAATTTAATTTCCTGACATTACCCATGGTGGTAAAGTTATGTTTGCAAAGTTACCTATCATATGATGGGTAACACTCTAGTATATATATAATAGTTGTGTAAACAACAATCAAATACTGACCACATATAGAGATACTAGCTATAAATACAAAATACAGTCAAAGGCGGCGAGCTGGCAGAAGCGATAGCACACCGGGAGAAATGCTGGGCGTTATTTCGTCTGCCGCTACGTTCTGAGTTCAAATTCCGCCGAGGTCGACAAGGCCTTTCATCCTTTCGGGGTCGATTAAATAAGTACTTGTTACGCACTTGGGTCGATATAATCGATTTAATCCGTTTGTCTGTCCTTGTTTGTCCTCTCTGTGTATAGCCCCTTGTGAGTAGTAAAGAAATAGGTATTTCGTTCTGAGTTCAAATTCCACCGAGGTCGACTTTGCCTTTCATCCCTTCGGGGTCGATTAAATAAGTACCAGTTAATCACTGGGGTTGATGTAATCGACTTAAGCCACTTGTCTGTCCTTGTTTGTCCCCTCTATGTTTAGCCCCCTGTGAGCCATAAAGAAATAAATACAGTCAAATAATTGACGCACCATGATGAAGAAGCTAAGAAGTTTGATTCACAACCACAAGATCTCGGGTTACTTTCTCCACCCGGGGTGTTGAGCTAGTGTCATTTGCCTCAGCTCTGGTCGTTTCAAGCCTTGATAATGACATTGGGTAGACAGAAATTGTTCGGGTGCCCTTTTCTTTGGATGTTTTTTGTTGTTTTTTTTTTGTATTTTTGTATTCATCTTCACTAATAAATGGAACATGCTTTGCAGACGACAATTTCATATGGGATCGAAGAAATGGAAGAAATTATGTTATATTTTCTTCATAAGTGAAAATAGTGTTTTTGTCATTAGAGTCTCGAAGAAGAATGGAATTAATAATTATACCTCTGACTTAAAGTCCATATTTATCACATACAGAGTCAGACTGATTCTGTTTGAAAGTTACGTAAAAGGTACACGCAACTATGTCAATGATTCAATGAACAGATAGACAAATTGACCGTATAATTGATCATTCATCGTTGAAAACAACGGAGATCCATTTACAGTAATATACTGTCCGATATAATAGATATGATATTGTAAAATATAGTGAAATACGAAGCACATATCATGGCCTGTAGTGTAGGCTAAGAGATGAATTCTAAGTAGGTGTTATTTATTCTTAGTAATTTCTGATAGAAGACACTGATCTAATCTATGAAACAAAGGAACGTGATAAATCTGTACTACCTTATTTATTTATTTTTATTGTTGGATGTGCTGTATATGAGAAATTGCGGTCGTAGTAATAGTAGTAGTCCATAATAAATAATGTTTGGTAGATAGTTGAACATATAAAATAACGTTGTTTCGTGATTGTCGATACGAAATCTTTTCTTACCTACCTGAATGGCTTAGCAAGATTGAGATATTAAAATAGCATTCACCGATGCAATGTTCAACTCATTTTTTATTCAATTCAATAATATTTTGTGTTGCTTATTATATATACTTTAAGTCAGAGTATATTTGTTTTAATTCACTACTGCTATCTTAAACTTAAATCAAACTTGCACGAGATTATAGAAAAACGGACTCAAAAATGTGATATTACTTCCATTCTTCTTCGAGATTCTAATGACAAAAATAAAATTTTCACTTCTGAAGAAAACAGAACAATTTCTTCTATTTCTTCGATTCCATACGAAACTGTCGTCTGAAAACAGTCTCCCGAGATAGACAATTTGTTAGGTTGTCAAGCATGTAAATAACACCATTTATTGTCTTTCATTTGACGAATCAAGATAAGAAGAATGCAAGACAAAAACATTCAAAGAAAAATATTCTTAATGCACCGAATAAATTGTCTGTTTTTAATCTGGAAACTCTGCATCAAATGACTGATTTGGAAAGACGAACAAATAAAACAGTGAGATAGGAAAATTTGGATGTTCAGTTCAAAGAAATTTTTTCTTAGGTATTTGCATTTAGGAGACGTTTCTCGAACAAGTGAATATTTGGCCAATAACGCTATCATTTACATATCATTTCTATTCTCATTATACATGACAAAGAATTCATATAATTTACTATTTTTGTTATTGTTGTTGTTGTTGCTACTGATGCTGCTGTTGTTATTGTTGTTGTTTAAGCTCAGCTTGCATGTAATGTCTACGTTCCTGAGATGTTGGTACGATAATAAATTATGGATTAGGTTTTTAACGATTTTATTTTATATGTGAACAATTCTGCCCATTATGTGTATGTGAGACAGTCTGAATGAGTGAATGTATACCTGAGTGTTTGTATATGATGGTTTAGGTGTGTGTCTCTGTGTGTATATATATGTGTATGTAAGTATATATGTATGTGTGTATATTTATATATACATATATATATAATAAAAAGTGACAACAAAAGAATAATACCTCGATATTTAATAAATAGAGGACTATTTATATATGTATAATTTAAGACAATCAGTAAGTTATTATTATAGTACTCGGAGTTCCGAATGTCGGAGCGAAGAACTGCGATGCATTCTCGTCGGCTAAACCGTTGAATAACAGGGAAGTTATTCTAAAAGGTAGGGAAAAGAAAAAAGAAAAATAGATAAAAGATAAAAAAATACACGCAACCATATTCTCACAATACATAGACATTAAATCTCATGCGTTCATAACGTCTACATACGTACACACTCACACAAACATGTATATGTACATGCACATACACACATATCCACACACACACGCACGCACACACACACATATACACAAAGGTATCTGCATGCATACATTCACTCCCTCATATACGTATGTACATATATACATATACATACACACACACATACACACACACACACACACACACACACACACACACACACACACATATATATATATATATATATATATGTGAAATAGAAAGATGAATAATCTTGTAGTAGATTAATCAAAAGTTTAAACGATACCTTAGTAGCAAAAATCACAGCAGTAAACAGCACGGTTGGAGGTACAACCATCTGGCGTTGCAACCGTGCGTTGGTGCGGATAATTGAAATTAAAACATTATTGGTGAATTGAAGAAATGGAGCTGAACGCAGATTGAACAGAAATCGTTTTATTTCATTCTACACGTGTTTCGAAAGGCACAAATTACCAAAATCCGATTGAATAATGGGACCATATTGTGTCTTTCTCTTCAGGAAGAAAAAAGGAAATCCGTTGGAAAAACAAAAACAGAACAGAGGCGGAGCAAAAAACAAATCGACCTGTGCTCCTAAGAGCCCATGGCGAAACTGTTTATCTGATAAACAGTTTCGCCATGGGCTCTTAGGAGCACAGTTCGATTTGTTTTTTGCTCCGCCTCTGTTCTGTTTTTGTTTTTCCAACGGATTTCCTTTTTTCTTCCTGAAGAGAAAGACACAATATGGTCCCATTATTCAATCGGATTTTGGTAATTTGTGCCTTTCGAAACACGTGTAGAATGAAATAAAACGATTTCTGTTCAATCTGCGTTCAGCTCCATTTCTTCAATTCACCAATAATGTTTTATATATATATATATATATATATATACTAGCAGCATAGCCCGGCGTTGGCCGGGTATGTAAGAGCCCCTAGTAGGCAACGACTAATCCCAATCTAGTCCTTTCCCTATAGGGAACTAAGGCGCATGTGTAGGTTGCAATGTCTTCTCTTCACTCCCAAATAACTATCAAACAGCTATCGATAATTCAACCCAACCAATTCCTACCAGGAAGAAATTAC
>NC_043003.1:99645057-99657557 GCF_006345805.1 Octopus sinensis
AAGGTGTTCATACATTGTAGTGCTGGTGTGCCTTTAGTATAACGTTAGGACAATTGCTCCTGACTAAATAATAGTAGGGTGTTATGGAAACAACGCATGCGTGCATATACGCAAGTAAAAGTACGTATATATTTGTGTATATGTATATGTTTAACTTGGTCTTAACTTGGTCCTTACTCGGTTCGTTTGGTCCCTTTTTAACAGCAACCACAAACTGCATGTGTCATTTCACCTCCAGCAATAAAGAGAAATCTCTATATTTTTTCCATAACTGTTATCTCTGAAGAGCGCAGGCTGTTATCTAACACACCGTTGAATCCCTAGTGCGAAACCGATTGGTAATCCTGGCTGAAATGGATATATAATACTTTACGCTTCAATCGATATATGTGTGTGTCTGTGTAAATAAGCGCACACACACACACACACATACACTCACACTCACACACACACACACACACACACACACACACACGCACACACACACATATCTATATATATATATGTATATGTATATATATAAATCTGATATCATTTCGCAATCCAACCACTTTGCTAGTTCTTGTTCAAATGACTTCAAATTTTGACATCTTGTGTAGAAACAGGTCAAAATTTTATGTTTAATGTTTGATATGTTTATCTTTTGAGGTATAGAAATGGCATTCACTGGAAGAGAAAAGGCGTTTTGTGTGTTATAGTATGCTCGAACACAGTCGAAAAAGACTGTGCAGCGTGCATTTGTGAGAGAGTTCTCTAAAAAGTCACCAACGGCAATGTGGATTTGGACAAGGCACAAAAAATTGAAAGAGGAAGGCTGTCTGTGCATGGCAAAAGGATTTGGACGACCACTAACATCGGAAGAGATGGTCAGCGGGTTCGCCAAAAATTCTTGTGAAGCCCCAAGAAGTCCATAACAAGAACTAGTCTGGAAACCCAGATTCCTCCAACGACAGTTTGGTACGTCTTGAGGAAACGCTTGCTAATGAAACCATACAAGCTGCAGCTCAATCAGGTCATAACGGCAGATGACAAGCAAAAGCGCAAACAATTCTGTGTTCATATGCAAGAGAAACTTGAAGAGCCGAGTTCAAGGAACGTCTTGTTTTCAGTGATGAGGTCACATTTCATACGAATGGCAAAGTCAATAAGTATAATGTTCGCATTTGGGGCGAGGAAAATCCCCATAACACAGCTGAGCATAAGAGGGACTCACCAAAAGTGAATGTGTTCTGCACCATCTCCAAGAAGCATCTTCATGGCCCGTTTTTCTTTGAGGGGTAATGTGACCGGCGATGTTTATCTGCAAATGCTTCAGAACTGGCCAAGGAATGAGCTCATTGCAAACGAACATGAAGATTCCATTTTTCAAAAGGTTTGGGCTCCACCTCATTGGAAGCTCATTATGCAGGCTTATCTCAATGATAATCTGCGAGGGAGATGGATCGGGTGTGCTGGTGATGTTGAAACGGCCGCCACGTTCACCTGACCTGACACCTTGCAATTTTTTTTCAATTGGATAAATGAAATTTAATTAGTTTAAATATTTCCAAATGCATATAAATATTACTTGCTGCCGTTAGACATCCTAAAATACTGTTAAAAGGTTTACAAATTGAAAATATAGAAGTCCAGAAAATGCTTATGGGTAATGGGCAATCCTATACTCCCGTTGAATACTTTATACA
The DNA here is from genome assembly GCF_006345805.1 of Octopus sinensis. Lineage (NCBI taxonomy): Eukaryota > Metazoa > Mollusca > Cephalopoda > Octopoda > Octopodidae > Octopus > Octopus sinensis. The sequence goes on from NC_043003.1 coordinate 99,646,743, forward strand.
TACATGCATATATATTTGTGTGTTTGTGTATGTATGTATGATATGTATATACATAAAGATACACATATATGGATGGAAGCACTCCGTCGGTTTCGACGACGAGGGTTCCGGTTGATCCGAATCAACGGAACAGCCTGCTCGTGAAATTAACGTGTAAGTGGCTGAGCACTCCACACACACGTGTACCCTTAACGTAGTTCTCGGGGATATTCAGCGTGACACAGAGAGTGACAAGGCCGGCCCTTTGAAATACAGGTACAACAGAAACAGGAAGTAAGAGTGAGAGAAAGTTGTGGTGAAAGAGTACAGCAGGGATCACCACCATCCCCTGCCGGAGCCTCGTGGAGCTTTTAGGTGTTTTCGCTCAATAAACACTCACAACGCCCGGTCTGGGAATCGAAACCGCGATCCTATGACCGCGAGTCCGCTGCCCTAACCACTGGGCCATTGCGCCTCACACATATATATATACAGATAAGGAAATAATTATTCCTGTTCCTGCTGTTTTCATCTACCAAATACACTCACAAGACTTTGGTCGGCCCGAGGTTATAGTAGAAGACACTCGCCCAATGTGTCACGCAGTGGGACTGAACCCGGAACCATGTAGTCGGGAAGGGAGATTATCACACAGCCACGCCTGCGCCTAAATAAATATATACAGAGAGAGAGGGAGAGAGAGAGAAGGAGATCCACGTGTCGAATTCTGTACCTGCAATTATAGAAACAAGTGATATGTATACATGTGGGTTCACATACACTCGCATATACGCATATACGCGCGCGCACACACATACACAGGTATGCACACACACACACACACACACACACACACACATAATGAAGTATTTTCTTTCAGCAGTATAATGGCTGATGTGCTAGAATTTATGTTTATATTTCAATGGAGTAACATGAGTGGTTTAAAGTAAACGCAATTCGCCATTGTAACCTGTTACTTTGAAGGCGAGGCTAATTGTTCCCTCAAGTTGGAATTTGAAACTAAACCAGTAATTGGTGTGGCTTCCTTCTTCTCTATCAAACAAATATCCACACCGCCGCCGCCACCATCGCAGTTACCTCATCTTTACCTTTACTGCATTCGTCATTCATCTACGATATATTGTTAATGTGATGAGCTGGCAGAACGGTTAGCACACCGGGCGAAATGCGTAGCTGTATTTTGTCTGCCGTTACGTTCTGAGTTTAAATTCCGCCGAGGTCGACTTTGCCTTTCATCCTTTCGGGGTCGATTAAATAAGTACCAGTTACGCACTGGGGTCGATATAATCGACTTAATCCGTTTGTCTGACCTTGTTTGTCCTCTCTGTGTTTAGCCCCTTGTGGGTAGTAAAGAAATAGGTATTTTTCAGGGTCTTTGCTTTCTGGATTTAAACACTGCTGAAGTCATATTTACCTTTAATCTTTTCGTGATCGACAAAATAAAGTACCAGTCAAGTACTGTGTATACACACTCACATATCTATAAATATATACGTGAACATATATAAATATATGTATATAAAAATATTCACACACCCACACACGTGTGTATGTATGTTTGTGTGTGTGTGTGTGTGTGTGTGTGTGTATACACACTCACATATTTATACATATATACGCGCACATAAACATACACTTATTTAGATATAAAGCAATGATGTGATGATATGTGTATATATGTGTGTGTGTGTGTGTGTTGTGTATGAAACGCGGGGTAGATAAAACAGGGGACAGCTGATGAAAGGATTGTTCTTTATGTTGCCTGTCTCGTTTCTCTGTTTGTTTCTTTCTTTTTCCGAATAAAAGATCGTTTTCCATGTTTTTGTTTTTTATGTTCCCGTTTCTCATTTTGTTCACATTTTTTATGTCTTGTACCCATATATGCATGTATATATACATATATATGTAGGTATGTACATATATGTATGTATATATGCATATGTATTCATATATATTATTTTTTATTATTATTTATATATATATATATATATATATATATATAATAATAAATATATAATAATAATAATAATATAATAATAATAATAATAATATAATAATAATAATAATATAATAATAATAATAATAATAATAATAATAATAATAATAATAATAAATCTGAAAATCTGACATAGAAAGACTATATATACACACGTATAGAAGGTGGTAGAGGCCTTATAAATACAGCTGGAAAACTACTATAAATAACCACCATAGGACTGGCAAAATATATCTACTTCAGAAGGAAGGAAAACTGATCCAGATAGCGGCAAAACACGAGCAAAACAAAAAATTGTTCTCAGTATTTAAGGAAGCTGACAAATACAAACAAGAAATCATACTCACCACCTAATAAACATGAAGAAGAAGAAGAAGAAGAAGAAGAGAAGAAGAAGAAGAAGAATAAGAAGAAGAAGAAGAAGAGAAGAAGAAGAAGAAGAAGAAGAAGAAGAAGAAGAAGAAGAAGAAGAAGAAGAAGAAGAAGAAGAAAAGAAGAAGAAGAAGAAGAAGAAGAAGAAACGAACAAAAGCTATAAAACAAATGAAATCCAAACTAAAAATAGAACAGCAAAACGACCACATGATAAAACGATGGCAAGAAAAGCCCCTTCATGGTAAATACTGGACTAAACTAAACGCAAAAGAAATAGACAAAGAAAAATCCCAGCAATGGTTGAGAAGCTCAGGACTCAACGCAGAAACAGAGGGATTTTTAATTGCAGCACAAGACCAAAGCCTCCCCACCAGAAATTACCAAAAACATGTAATGAAAAGAAATATTACAAGTAATGCAGAATATGTGGAGATGGACAAGAAACAATAAATCATATTATCTCTAGCTGCCCAGTCCTGGCTAAGAAGGAATATATTCCAGACATGACAGAGTTGGAACCTACATACATTGGAAGCTATGCCGACATTATGGAATAACACAGAAAAAAGATGGTATAGGCACACACCAGAAAAGGTCACAGAAAACGAGAAAGCAACCATACTCTGGGATATGCCGATACACACAGATAGAGAAATTAAGGCCAACAGACCAGATATAGTTGTCAGAGATCGTGAAGAAAAAAATGCTTTCTAATTGATGTATCAATACCGGCAGATGACAACGTGTCTCTAAAAGAAATGGAGAAACTCTCAAAATACAAAGACCTGGAAATAGAGGTAACTAGAATGTGGAATCTGAAAACAGAAACATTTCCTATCACAGTAGGTGCATTAGGCATGATAAAAAAATATTCAGACAAATACATAACAAAAACACCAGGACTTACAAACACATATAACATACAGAAAATTGCACTACTAGGCACTGCACACATCCTACGCAGAACACTTTCCATACAATAACCATCAGAGCATCACAACAAATCACAGCACATACCCAAGGCACACAGAGCTGCGCTCGGTAGTGAAATGAAAGCACGCTATAAAAATAAAACTACTGAATAATAATAATAATAATAATAATAATAATAATAATAATAATAATAATAATAATAATAATAATAATATAATAATAATAAGGGTAAAATTAATTAATTAATAATTAATAATTCCAAGTAGTGATTCGGTATGTAAAAGAGTTGTTTCTTACAGTAGAAGAAATAGCTAGTTTTTTTTTTTTTTTGGGGGGGGGGGGCTGCTATTTCTAAAGTTCGGTGTGCGGTGAAGTAAATTATTTTGCCTAACCCTTATTATAATATATATATACATATAAATGTATGTATGTATGCATGTATATATGTATGCATGTATGCATGCATAATGTATGTATGTATGTATGTATGTATGTATGTATGTATGTATGTATGTATGTATGTATGTATAAATATATGTAAACAAATATCTACACACTTATACTATATGCACTCACATTTGCATATGAGCATATACATATATTAGATGGAAAAATGCGAGCATGAAAAGTCATATTCTTCAGATTATAAACTTGGAAAAGTACAGGACAAGTTATTACACCTGTAAAAGTATAGGACAAGCTATTACTTGTAGTAATGTAAAGAATAAGAAACTTTTTACTTAAAGAATGCCAGTTCTTCTAATTTATCACTCTTTACAGTATTCATCTTCTAAATTTATTGTACAAAAAAGTTCAGCTAATATGTAAGTTTTTCTAATTAGTCACTTTTTTCTGTATTTAAGGTAGTAAATTAGCCAAATTCTACTTAAATAAGTACAGTGTTATTTGTAAACTATAATAAAATAATTTTTAATATTCAAAATGTAATTTTAGCTGCAATATTTTAAGTAAAAAATTTCTTGTTCTTTACTTTACTGAAGGATTAAAATTAGTCAATAAAAGAATAAAAGAATATATTTATATATTATTTTATTCTTTTATTTGTTTCAGTCATTTTACTGCGACCATACTGGAGCACCGCCTTTAGTCGAACAAATTGACCCCAGGACTTATTCTTTCTAAGCCTAGTATACATACATACATACATACATACATACATACATCATACATACATATGCGCGCGCGTGTGTGTGTGTGGGTGTGTGTGTATGTGTGTATGTGTATGTATATATATATATATTAATGTTTGCTTTTATCTTCAGTTATAATTAAAAGCAAATCTTACATTAATATAATAGGTTACTCCAAACTTTTGTAGAGTACAAATTCATTATTCTTATACAAGAATGGTGTTGACAGTGACTTTGAAGTCTCGCCCAGCTAAGTCATCGTGGCTAATGTACATACATATGTATGTAAGTTTATATGTATGTATGTATGTATGTATGTATGTATGTATGTATGTATGTATGTATGTATGTATGTATGTATGTATTCTAATTTATAAACGATTGTTGTTATTATCTATTTCTTTGTCTGCACTGACAGAACTGACGATTCTAACGGCGTTCCAGTCATTTCCTTCCCGCCTATTATAGACAGTACATTCTGCAATGTGCACACCAACTGCGTAGGCGATACCTTATTTCTCGAAGTATTAATAGGTACTATGGTAAGGCACATTCCACCTAAATGTTATTAAATATAAAGCGGGTGGCATAATTCACTGTTGTAAACACGAAGAGTTTTATGGCATTGGTCCGTGGTGACTTTTGCTGAATGTAAATGTTTTTTTCAAGGAAAAGCTACTTAAGCGAAACCATCGTCTTAAGTAGAAACGGGGATTCATTTTCCTGGTGCTTAACATTTTAGGAAATTGAGTTAAGCAGCAGTAGCAATGGCAGCAGTAGCAATGGCAGCAGTAGCAATGGCAGCGTAGCAATGGCAGCGTAGCAATGGCAGCAGTAGCAATGGCAGTAGTAGCAATGGCAGCGTAGCAATGGCAGTAGTAGCAATGGCAGCGTAGCAATGGCAGCAGTAGCAATGGCAGTAGTAGCAATGGCAGCAGTAGCAATGGCAGCGTAGCAATGGCAGCAGTAGCAATGGCAGTAGTAGCAATGGCAGCAGTAGCAATGGCAGTAGTAGCAATGGCAGCAGTAGCAATGGCAGTAGTAGCAATGGCAGCAGTAGCAATGGCAGTAGTAGCAATGGCAGTAGTAGCAATGGCAGCGTAGCAATGGCAGTAGTAGCAATGGCAGCGTAGCAATGGCAGCAGTAGCAATGGCAGTAGTAGCAATGGCAGCAGTAGCAATGGCAGTAGTAGCAATGGCAGCAGTAGCAATGGCAGTAGTAGCAATGGCAGCAGTAGCAATGGCAGTAGTAGCAATGGCAGTAGTAGCAATGGCAGCGTAGCAATGGCAGCAGTAGCAATGGCAGTAGTAGCAATGGCAGCGTAGCAATGGCAGCAGTAGCAATGGCAGTAGTAGCAATGGCAGCAGTAGCAATGGCAGCGTAGCAATGGCAGTAGTAGCAATGGCAGCGTAGCAATGGCAGCAGTAGCAATGGCAGTAGTAGCAATGGCAGCGTAGCAATGGCAGCAGTAGCAATGGCAGTAGTAGCAATGGCAGCAGTAGCAATGGCAGCGTAGCAATGGCAGTAGTAGCAATGGCAGTAGTAGCAATGGCAGCGTAGCAATGGCAGTAGTAGCAATGGCAGCGTAGCAATGGCAGCGTAGCAATGGCAGTAGTAGCAATGGCAGTAGTAGCAATGGCAGCGTAGCAATGGCAGCAGTAGCAATGGCAGCGTAGCAATGGCAGTAGTAGCAATGGCAGCAGTAGCAATGGCAGCGTAGCAATGGCAGCAGTAGCAATGGCAGCAGTAGCAATGGCAGTAGTAGCAATGGCAGCAGTAGCAATGGCAGCGTAGCAATGGCAGTAGTAGCAATGGCAGTAGTAGCAATGGCAGCAATGGCAGCGTAGCAATGGCAGTAGTAGCAATGGCAGTAGTAGCAATGGCAGCGTAGCAATGGCAGCAGTAGCAATGGCAGCGTAGCAATGGCAGTAGTAGCAATGGCAGCAGTAGCAATGGCAGCGTAGCAATGGCAGCAGTAGCAATGGCAGCAGTAGCAATGGCAGTAGTAGCAATGGCAGCAGTAGCAATGGCAGCGTAGCAATGGCAGTAGTAGCAATGGCAGTAGTAGCAATGGCAGCGTAGCAATGGCAGCAGTAGCAATGGCAGTAGTAGCAATGGCAGCGTAGCAATGGCAGCAGTAGCAATGGCAGTAGTAGCAATGGCAGCAGTAGCAATGGCAGCGTAGCAATGGCAGTAGTAGCAATGGCAGCGTAGCAATGGCAGCAGTAGCAATGGCAGTAGTAGCAATGGCAGCAGTAGCAATGGCAGCGTAGCAATGGCAGCAGTAGCAATGGCAGTAGTAGCAATGGCAGCAGTAGCAATGGCAGCAGTAGCAATGGCAGCGTAGCAATGGCAGCAGTAGCAATGGCAGTAGTAGCAATGGCAGTAGTAGCAATGGCAGCAGTAGCAATGGCAGCGTAGCAATGGCAGCAGTAGCAATGGCAGTAGTAGCAATGGCAGTAGTAGCAATGGCAGTAGTAGCAATGGCAGCAGTAGCAATGGCAGTAGTAGCAATGGCAGCGTAGCAATGGCAGCAGTAGCAATGGCAGTAGTAGCAATGGCAGTAGTAGCAATGGCAGTAGTAGCAATGGCAGCAGTAGCAATGGCAGTAGTAGCAATGGCAGTAGTAGCAATGGCAGCAGTAGCAATGGCAGTAGTAGCAATGGCAGCAGTAGCAATGGCAGCGTAGCAATGGCAGCAGTAGCAATGGCAGTAGTAGCAATGGCAGTAGTAGCAATGGCAGTAGTAGCAATGGCAGCGTAGCAATGGCAGCAGTAGCAGCAGCCTGTGGGAGTTTAGGGTTTATTGAAACTACCTCACAAAACTTGCCAATGACATAAATATGGCAATCACCCGTAGACCAATAAATAAGTTTCTAACACGCTGAACAGCGATGCGATTTCAACATTCGATCAAAGCATCATGACGATAAAATCTTTAATCATGGGTACATTATATCAGAGTTATCCTTTGGCTAAACAACAACCACAGCAGCAGCAACATTCCTGGAAATAATACTTTCTTTAGTGTTGACTTCATGTCCCCAGCGGTGTGTTGACGTTTGTGTTATTAGTGTAGCCTAAACTAGTTCGACACCTCAACGATTTGTGATCGAATCCAGTAGACACTTTTGATTTTTAGTTCTCAATTTTCCATAAGAACAAGTACCAGTGATGTCTAGTTCCAGGTTAGGCTCCACTGAGCTAATCTATGATCAAAGGTATTCCAGTCATGACCATTCTGTCATTTTAGCCGTATGTGTAATAAGGACTACATTTTCTAACGGCGTTCTAGCTGTGGCTCTTTCGCCTTTTTTTTATATGCATGGAAATCTGGACTATATAAACAAACAACTTTCAGGGTGTGACTCTCCCGTCTTTTTCTTATATACAAGGAACCAACAAAAGAAACCCACGACCACATTTTCCAACGTGTCTTACCTAAAGGAGTGGGAAGGGGTTTGAGAAAGATCCAACTTTTATTTCTAGTTGAATCCATCAAAAAGAATAGAAATAAAGAAGACGAAAGAAGGAGAAATGAAATAGAAGAAAAAGAAGTAAGAAGAATGGGGAAGAAGGTAAGAAAGAAAGAATTATCAGTGTTACGTTAATTACAATTATACGCATCGATGTGAGCATGCGCGAAAACTGATGTAGTGAAGACAACGAAAGAAATGGAAATCAACAACAGCGACAACAACAACAACAACAGAAAAGACGAAAGCGAAACTACGTAAACATGGTACAATTAAAGTGTAAATAATATTGATTTCTTAAGGATAAGGACACACCATAATGTGAAAATAATGTCAACTAAAGGATGGTGGGATCACAACCGCAACAGCAGCAGCAGCAGCAGCAGTAGTAGTAGTAGTAGTAGTAGTAGTAGTAGTAGTAGTAGTAGTAGAGTAGTAGTAGCAGTAGTAGTATTAGTAGTAGTAGTAGTAGTAGTAGTAGTAGGAGGAGGAGGAGGAGGAGGAGGAGGAGGAGGAAGAGGAGGAGGGTTGTAGTAATTGTCGTAGAGGAGGAAGAAAAGAAGGAGGAGGAATGGGAGTAGGAATAGGTGAGGTGGAGGTAGTGGTCATGGGGGTGCTGGTAATGACGCTGGTGCTAGTGCTGGTACTGGGGTGGAGATGATGTTACTGGAAGAGGAAGAATTTCGATTGAAGACTTTATTACGTGAACAAATGTTCCGGAACCCTGCCACCGCCACCACCGCCACCACCGCCACCACCGCCACCACCACCACCAACAACAACAACCTGAACTATCGTAATCATTATTATTTTACCATAATCAGCACCACTATCATCACAAAAGAAGCACCAACCACGACAACAACCACGTCTGCCACCATCATTATCACACCTACTATTCATATCCTTACAAATATCCCCACCACAGCCACAAATACCATCACCACCACCACCACCACTGCTACCACTACTATTACCTCAGCCTCAATTAGCAAAAATATATGGCTGCCATTTCAGATGAAGTGATTAATATCGATTACGGTGAAGTAGGCAGAGGTCAACTGTTCATTGGAATACGAATATATTGCATAATTAAGTTATCGTTAACATAGTTAACGTTGGGAACTTCCAAAAAATAACTGAAAATAATTGTGGTGAGGAAGAAATAGTATTAATCAATGACTCATTCTATGATACATTTATTATAGTAAGTAAAGAGGACACTTTTGGTTATATTATGATCTCATCAGCAAAATATAATATTCACCTTTTATTTTTGACTAGATTTGGAAGCACTTTATTTTGACTTGGCACAAAAGCCCTTTCTTTTTCATTATGCGCGAACGCATACGCGCCCGCGCGCGCACACACACACACATATTTTTATGCATATATCTGTATATGTGATCTATGTATATGTATGCATATGTATGTATATGCATATCATGTGTATTAGTATATATGTATATATATATATATGTACTATATATATATATATATATATATATATATATATATATATAATATATATATATATATATATATATATATATATATATATATATATATATATGAGTGTATTTTTACCTTGTTAACAATTAACACGAAAAAATAAATAAATAGTTACCAGGGTAGCAAAAAATCTCACAAGTAAAGAGGTTGTAACTCATTGTTTATAAAGGTAGAAACTTCGGGTTTACGTGGAATTTTTTGTATAATATATGAATAAATAAATGGAGTTTAACGCAGGTAAACTCCATTTATTTATTCATATGTATGTATGTATGTATGTATGTATATGTATGGTATGTACTCATGTACTAGGTACATATGATATATGTGTATATATATACATATAAATCATCTTGCCCCCTCCCCTCTCACTCCTTTCATGCTACTTACACCTGCTGATTTCTATCAGTCTTTTCTATCGTTCGCTTTCTTGTAAAATTGTCACTAGCCATACACATTTACTTTTTTATATTTCGATCGAAACTCTTTTTGTAATTTTCTGGTATGCTATTCTCTGATCGTTTTTGTTTCGTTAATATTATCTATTCATCAGTGTTTATGGTGCCTGGTACCAGTCTTTGTCTCTGTCCTGTGTATTTTCAGTTTTAAAACTTGACTTTATTTTGCTTTGTCTTTTACGCTAGCACTTTCCAGACTAGCGTTTCCAAGCTTTTTCACCGCATCGAAATTCTAATGACTCTGGATAAAACGGTGGCTGAGGAAATATATGTTTATATACATCATTCGTAGATGCTATAAAAAACCTAAGAAGACCAAAAGGACGATTAAAGGGTGAAATGGAAAATTGTGGACAACAGGATCAACGGTATTTGAAGCGTGTGCTAAGATCATGAGGGGTAAAATTTCTTAGTTTAAATATCAGGTATTTCTCTGTAGATCTTCACCGATTAAAAGAACAACATAGTGGACAGAGATGTGTCCGCGTGAGTTAAATTGACGATATACATTTATTTCCTGTGCGTTAATACAAAGATCTAATAAGTGCACCAGAAACGTCTCTTCCATATGACGATACGCTTCGCCTAAGTATTTAAGATAGCTTGAGGGAAAAATTAGATAAGGACCAAATGTTTTTGCTAGCCCTCACGGAATGACGAGGCCCATGCCATTGACATTTAAACTGAAGAAACTTTGTGAGTGTGAGTTAACGATTAAAGGAAACATTATTTTCAGAGAGACAGCTCCAGAAGTTTGCATTATGGTAGTGTAGATGACATGTAGAATGGTTCGGAGCATTTTTAGTTCTGAGAATCAAAATTCGTAGTAATAAAAAGTGACAAAGAAAGAAAGAAAGAAAGAAAGAATGAATGAAAGAAAGAAAGAAAGAAAGAAAGAAAGAATGAAAGAAAAAA
>NC_043003.1:99660057-99665057 GCF_006345805.1 Octopus sinensis
TAGAAAAAGAAGGGAAAAAATCATAGATCAAGCCTTTCCGGAGCTTTCCAAATCCTTTGTGATCGACACAGCTGAGGGGATTCTTCTTTTTGTTCTTGACGGTTATCTCTTGGAGGAGGGGAAATTTCAGTTGGTTCTCTGTCTGGCTGTTGAGCGACAAATGTTTGGGTTAATCTTTCCTGGTGATGCCAATTGTTTTGTGGATACTGTGGTTTCGTGACCATCTTGATAATGAACGTGAGTGTATTGGAAGTTGGCTTCGATTAAATCAACTTGGTACACGATAGGGTCATACTTGTTAGTGTGATTGTTCCTTTGAACAAGCCAGGTTCTGGGTTAAGAAGCCATGTTGGCATAGATGTTCCTGTTACTGAACGTCTTTGATAGTTAAAAAGACGTTCATGAGGAGTGGTGTTAGTGGACGTACAAAGTAGAGATCTGATTGAATGCAACGCATCTGGAAGAACTGTTTCACATGAAGATACTGGAAGGGCGCGGGTTTTCAAAGAGAGTAGTACTGACTTCCAAATAATACCATTATATCTTTCTACTTGGTTGTTCCAAGTGGGATTGTATGGTGTCATCCTATTCATTGCAATGTCCTTACTGAGGAGCCATTCTCTCAGTCTTGTGGACATAAAGGCAGTTCCACGATCTGAATGTACATAACTGGGCATACCAAAAACTGAGAACAAATCTGTAAGACACTTTATTACAGTCTGAGCTGTGTCAGATACTGGATATCCAAACGGAAACCGAGAGTATTCGTCATCTATTGTTAGGAGATAAGGATGCTTCGTGGAAGAAATTGGACCTTTGAAATCGATAGAAGTTCGCTTATAATATTGTGGTTTCACTTCTTGACATGTAGAACAATGCCTACATATTTGTTTCACGTTCTCTAACGAATATGGAAGATTTCTACTGAGGACGAAATGATGAAGGCGTACTACACCAGGATGGCACAGTGCTGCATGTAACTCATAAAGTGAATTTGAACTAATTTCTGAACAGCGTACCCTTGTGAATGCATCCGGAGCGACGTTGCTGGATCATGGGCACTAATGAATATCATATGAGTATGGAGATAATGCAATGCGCCATCTCATAATGTTATCATTTTTAATTTTGCTCGTCGCTTTATAATTATACATGAATGTAACAGAACGTTGATCAGTAATTAATGTAAAGTGTCTACCTAGAAGAAGGTGTCTCCAATAATGAAATGATTCGATAATTGCTTGGGTTTCCTTTTCAACTGAGGAGTGGTACTGTTCGCTACCTTGCAGCGTGCGAGAATGGAATGCGATTGGTCTTCCATCTGAATTTAGTGTCGCAGATATAAAAAATCCGAAGCATCCGTCTCAACAGTAAACGGAATGTTCTCATCTATTACTTGAATGGCAGCATTGGCTAGTTCTACCTTTAATGACTCAAAGGCTTTCACTTGTTGGCTGTTGAGAGGGAATTTTAATACGTTATTTAGAGGATATATTTTGTCCGAAAATTTGGAGATCCACTTAGCATAAGAAAACATACCGACTATACGTTTTAATGATTTCTGGTCAGTTGGTGTAGAAAGATTTAGGAGTGGAGCAAGCCTTTCTGGGTCAGGGCTGAGGGTATTGTGTGAGATACGGTATCCAAGAAAGTCAAGAGTTGTTGAGTAAACGCGTTTGTCTTCATTTATGGTAAGCCCTTCACTTTTTGCTACCATTTCAAATTTTACTAAATTTTTATCGTGGTCATTTTGATCTTTCCCACATATTGTTAAATTGTCTATGAATGGGAGCGTATCTCGCAGCTTGTATTTACTCTCGAAGTTTCACATGATAGTACTTCGGATTATTCAGTTTCACATGATAGTATTTCGGATTATTCAGAGTTAGTGAAACAGTGCAGTATCCCTTGGATTCTGCAGAAAGAGATGCAGAAGCCATACCAATGACCTTCTTCAATTAGACCGTCTTGATGTTGTGTGTTCACTAGCTTCTCACTGATGAAGCTCTTCTCAGTGCTACTACTATCAACTAATGCTTCGGCTTTATAGCTATTGTTCAGTATAACCACGGAGGTTACTCGGAAGGGTGAACCTGCTGATGCTGATACTGCCAATGGCAAACCATATATACCATTATCCTGTGTTAGAGTTGCTGCGTTGTTCCTACATAGTTTTCCAAAATGCCCTATTTTTTGGCATTTGTGACAGACTGCTTTCTAGGCAGGGTAGTGAGTGTGCAGGTGTCTGGAATAGCTACAAAACCAACATTGAGAGGGGTCTCCTTTTTGGGTCGCAGCAGAGTGTTTTCCTTCCTACTTTGGGGAATCTTGAAGTTGGCACCCTCAGAGTTTAGAAAGACACTGGAACTTCGTTGCGCCACATTTAGTGAATGTGCTTGATCATAATCTGTACTGAGGTTGGCACTTTTGTTTTCTAATAGTCTTTGTTGTATCGGTCTCTTTTGCCGAACCGCTAAGTTACGGGGACGTAAACACATCAGCATCGGTTGTCAAGCGATGTTGGGGGGACAAACACAGACACACACAAACAGACACACACACACACATACATACACATATATATATATATATATATATATATACGACGGGCTTCTTTCAGTTTCCGTATACCAAATCCACTCACAAGGCTTTGGTCGGCCCGAGGCTATAGTAGAAGACACTTGCCCAAGGTGCCACGCAGTGGGACTGAACCCGGAACCATGTGGTTCGTAAGCAAGCTACTTACCACACAGCCACTCCTACTCCTATATATATATATATATATATGTATGTATGTATGTATATATGTATTATGTATTATGTATGTATGTGTGTGTATATGTTTGTGTGTCTGTGTTTGTCCCCTCAACATCACTTGACAACCGATACTGGTGTGGTTACGTCCCCATAACTTAGCGGTTCGGCAAAAAAGACCGATAGAATAAGTACTAGGCTTACAAAGAATAAGTCCTGGAGTCGATTTGTTTCGACTAAAGGCGGTGCTCCAGTATGGCCGCAGTCAAATGACTGAAACAAGTAAAAGAGTAAAGGAATAAAAGAATATATATGTGAGCGTATGTGTGTTTGTGTGAGTGCGTTTGTGTGTGTGTAGTCATGCGCATAATTATTGGCACCCCTTGTGAATTTCTCGCTGAAACTGATGTCTACGAAAATGCTTTTATGTCACAATAATGTGAACAACGAAGACATAAATTTTGCCAAAGGAGAACATCTGGTGATGTCTTGTAGGGAAATCTCAGCAAATAAAAATTTCAAGCACGGTTCAAAATTATTGGCACTTACATAACAATTTGATTACTGCGTTGCAAAATACACAGTATCAGATAATAGTGGTTACAATATCATGAGAAGGTTCTAAAATACAAAACCTTCTAGAATAACACGTGGCAAGGCTACTTACATCACTTCCATAATCCATCTAATTTGAAGCAGCTGAAAGAATATGTGAGTGAAGAAATCCTCCTGACCCGTGCCTGAAGACTGGAGGAAGTTATTAAGCATAAAGGATACACTATCAATTGTTAATCATCGAATGTTGTAGAGGTGCCAATAATTTTGAACCAATTATTTTGTTTTTCTGTTTTGCTAATTAAAAATAAATTGTTTTGGAAATTTAACTTTTGTTTGGTGTTCCTTAAACATTGGTGCACTTGGTTTTGTTAGTAAATGTCTAAAAGAAAATCTGGATAAGCTGGGGTTTTCAGAAAAAGAAATCAATCAACTGACTTGTACGTTACTAATACAATCTGCAAGTGAGACAGTAGAAGTATGCAAGATTGTTCTCAAGTTTAAAATGTGACTTCGTTTTGTTATCTACATTCCAGTGATAGAGCTTCCTCAGGGGAAGAATTTAAATAATTAAAAACATACATACAGATATACACGCCTGCCTACTAACTTACCTGCATGCATACATACATACATACATACATACATACATACATACACACACACACATACATACATACATACATACATACACACACACACACACACACATACATACATACATACATACATACATACATACATACATACATACATACATACATACATACATACGTACGTACATACAAATATACATACATACATACATACATACATACATACATACATACATACATACATACATACATACATAGCTGTCGCTCGCAAGTAAGTATAACCTGGTGACATGTACCACGCTTTCGTTAATTGTTTTAGATGCCTATTAAGATGTGAGCTGATATTGACACCCTCTCGGTCATCCCACCTTTGAACCACTAGAACATTGAGAATATGACATTTGCCAAGGGAAAGGGGTGCACCAAAACTTGGCCTATACAGAGTTTTCAATTGAAGGGACTAGAGCAACATGAAATGAAATGCCTTGCTCAAAAACACAACGCGTCACCCGATCCAGGAACTGAACCAACGACTTTATGACCATGGGGTCAACGCCTTGACTACCAAGCCACACTCGTACAGGTATGTATATGTACATATTTATTTATATGTATATAAATAGTACCCATACGCGCGCATATATCAAAATTTTATTAGACACGAAACTTAAAGAATTTATGCCAATAATATAAGCAATTTATTCCAGACAATGGAGCCAAATACACAAAGACATTATTCCTCATAACAAGAGAGTTTTTATGCGAAGAAGACTAAACGTCTCAGATCACTTAAATAAGCAACTTAATAACAACGATGAGCTCCGCTTACAAAAAGGTATTTTTAGAGTCAAAAATTAAAACTCAAACTCTTTCACGAAGAGGAAAATGGGGAAAGAAGTTCCAGGGTAGTTGAAATTATAGAACGAACTCTAAGGCCTATGCAACAGATTCGGCTCACAAACTGCAATGGCCAAAATTACAAGTGAAGTATATTAACTCACCTTATGAAATTCCAAAGTGTTTTCACTTTCATGGTGGGCAAAAAGCAAATGATATACACTTTCAACGATGTATGATTCACACACTGTTATTTCA
>NC_043003.1:99667557-99670057 GCF_006345805.1 Octopus sinensis
GATTGCATCATTATACATTTATGTACGTTTATGAGTATGTGTGCGTTTGTATGTGTCTGCGTGTGCACACGTACAAGTGTGTGTTTGCGTTTGCTATTTTATTTATAAGCTATATGTGTAAGAAAATATATATCAAAGCTTTAGCAGAATACTATAGACTGGGTTATAATTTAATGTTTTGTGTAAGAGTCTAGCCAGATGATATGTTGTTATTTAACCCCAGGTCAATTCTAGTCGGCAAGACTTATTCATGATCAAAGGCATTTTGGCTGCAAATATTTCTTTTTATTTGTTTTTTATTTTTTGTTTCTATTTTCTATGGAGATTTTTTCCCTGGAAAATATGTCTAGAATTAAATTTCTTGTATATTATTCGTAATTTTTTTTGTTACCTTTAAGACGATATAGAATAATTCCAGGGTGATATAATGCACATATATATTGTAACTACAAAGCACTGTAGAATATGTAGATATAAATATGATAGCTACAGAGGTAGTCTAGAATATGGACGCAGCTGAAAGATATGTGCGTGTGTGTGACAAATTCCTTTACCCAAACAATGCGTTGGATAGCATTCTTCTTCCACAGGAAGAGTAGTACAAATGATTCTCGTGAATTTTAGGATACACTGAAACATGAATTTAAAGCCACAGCCATATAGGTGCTTGTCTCCACAGTAACAAGCCAAGCGTTGGAAAAGCGGTTACGAAAAACCACGTGTTTACAAACCGATATTTTACAGCGTGTTTTCCTACTTGTACACATCTTTTTCTGTTCTTAAAACTATAAACTTTTTTTTTATTTTCGCATTCAATTCATGTTGAATGCGTAGAACTACAAAATATGTTGTATACTCGTTTTTGTTTTTGTGCTTTGTGTTTTGGTCATTTTCACTTAAAACATGTGCTATCGTACAATGTTGACATTATCGTTTTGTTGTCTTATGATTGCAGTCACTCGCAAAATGGCAGCTTCCAAATCCTGTTTTCTGACTGGGTAAAAATGCCCAAACTTTAAACCTCTGTGTAACATTTAATAATTTTGTTCTGGGAAAGTGAATTAGGACTTGAATTTCAGTGTGAAAAATCACATCAATACACCAAATTCGAAAATTTTCATTTAATTTTAAAATTTAAAAAGTGTAGCCAAACAGAAAAGATCCTTTATCATATTCCAGATCGAGTTTTTGGTTTCCTAGATGAGGTGGAAGGAGGTCTATATAAGGCTGACGTTCTCATCATATTAGATAGGTGTAGTAAAATAGAAATTGGGAAATGTAAGAAACGACTATTTAAATTCTTCAAAACTTTCGGACTGTCAATTACTATAGAAAATAATTACCGTGAGGTAAATTATGTTGATATAACATTTAGTCTGGATACCGGATTATTTGAACCGTAACATAAATCGAACAAAAACCTAAGATGTATCAATAAAAAATCTAATCACCTGCCCTCTGTCATAAACGGACTTATAAGCAATATATCCAATCAAATATCAAAGACTTTCGGTAAATGAGATAATATTTTACTTACATGCACATTATTACAATGTAGCGTTAGGGAGGGCAGGTTATACTGAGAAAATTAAATATATACCTAATGATAATCTTATTGATGTATATAGCAACAATAATAACAGCTCTAAACTACACTTTGGTAGAAGAAATTATAAACACGAAATCGATGAAGCTAATGATCTCAACTCACGAAATACTGAAAACGACACAATAAATAAAGTCAAAAGGGAAAATAGGGCTAATCTAAATATTAATTATAGGTATAACTGTAATTCCTTAGATAATGAGCCTACTACAAACTAAACTAGCTCTTATAGGATGAAGTGCAAAAATGCAATGTTTTATTGTATAATCCAATCTTCGGATTACAAGTATCGGTCAAGATCGCTAGGAACTTCTTTGCTGCATTTTCCAAGATCTCAAAATACCACAAGATTTTCAACACACAGTGAAATTATCGTATGCAACATCTAAAATACTTAGAATACTACTTTCCTAAACTTAATAATAGAAAGATAAACCAGGAGTTAACTAACACAATTAGTGGAGGCGAAAGAGAGAAATGAACCTTCTCATAAGAACTGTAACACACACGTATATACTATACATATATACATGCATATATACAAATAGAACTGGCTTTGGGAAAAATTAGAGACTAACGAAATCCTGCCACACAGCAACATTAAGCTTTGAAAAGGATTTCCCTCACAGCTGCAGTGACCAGTCTGCGTTTCCCGTATCGAATTGAGTCAGCTGCCAGCAAACCAGCAATCGACGATAAACCTCTGTGTGTGTGTGTGTGTGTGTGTGCGTGCGCGCGCATGCGTGTATGTATATATACATATATATATATATAGTTAATCCAAACAAGAAAACACAGAAAAAAAAAGGGAAAAAACACAGCAACGCAGGACATGGAACAAATAAAGTATTATTGACGCTCAGGAAAGAAGGGAAGGAGGGTTTAACGTTTCGA
>NC_043003.1:99675057-99678000 GCF_006345805.1 Octopus sinensis
GTACTTAAAGAATGAAAAGCAAAGTCGACCTTGTTGGAATTCGAACTCAGAACGTAACGACGGGCGAAGTACCGCTCTGCATTTCGTCCAGCGTGCTAAATGATTCTGCCATCTCACCGCCTTAATAATACGTGTGTGTACCTTTTTATAATTCAACTTACCATGAAGATGTTGAGGACTGTTTATATATATTATATATATATATATATTATATATATAATATATATATATATATATTATATATATATATATATATATATATAGATATATATTAATTAAATAATTTGGGAAAACGAATTTCCAAATCAATAAGGTACAAGACTTTAGCATTACATGCATTTACATGTTGTACAGTGAAGTCTTGCTTATCATATATTTGTATATCTATCTAGAAATATACAAAATAAATAATAGAAATCAAAAATAATTCAGTTTTGGGGATTAATAGATATGCGGGTATTCTTTATTATCTTAAACAGAATATCCGCATATCTATTAATCCCCAAAACTGAATTATATATATATATACATATATATATATATATATATATATATATATATATATATATATATATATATATATATATATATATATATATATATATATATATATATATATATATATATATATATATATATTACATATACATACATACATATATATATATATATATATGTAATATATATAATAATAAGAGTAAATAATTTCTATAATGGTTTTTAAAAAACACCACAATTATTTACTGGTAGAATTCGGTATGTAAAATAAGCCGATTAACGGTAGGAACTTCTGTAAAGTTCAGTATATATATTTTGTATATAAGAAAAAGGGACAGGCAACAGGTTGCGGCCAAGCAACCTGTTGCCTGTCCCTTTTTCTTATATATATATATATATATATATATATATATATATATATAATATATATATATACTACATACATACATACAACATACATACATACATACATTATAATGTGCATGTATGAAAGAAAGAGAGAGAATGTGTGTGTGTGTGTGTGTTAAAGAGAGAGATGGTGCAGCGTGCTTGTATGTATTTATACATTCTTTTTCTGTTTTATTCTTTTCATTTCACCGTTAACTAAGGATTCTGTCACCAATTAAGCAACATGTGTATATACGTAACAAGGTCTATTGTTAGAATAGTAAACTATATTCTTCATAGAAAAGAAAAGAAAGATAAAACGACACAAAAAAAAATGCTGACGATTACATTCTCTTCTTCAACGAAACTCTTTTCTTCCATTGCAAAGTTAAAATTTGGAAAACATTCAAAATATCTCTTGACAAGCTGAGAATAACGTTAGAAACTCAAACAAATAGATACTGAAAACATGATGAAGAAATGTATGAAGGAACTTGACGACGTAGAATTGTGCCAATATAAAATAGCAAAATGGTTGAAACGAGAGAAGTTGCGAAATCTAAATGAAATATCACTGTTTTCAGACACGTTCCACTTTGTTCAGTGTGAAATGTTTATCGGGATTTCATAAAAAAAAATATATCAGTTTCTTCAATTTACATATGTGAGTGAGTTGGGTGTGTGTTTATGTATGTATGTATATATGTGGGTGTATACATGCATACATGTATATGCGTGTATACACACACACACAGAGTCGTCAGTACTTTTTAGTATTTTTTAAAGTCTCTCACTTTCTCTTCTGCATCCTTTCATATTCTCCCTCTTTGTGTCTCCCTGTCTTTCCTTCCACTCTCTTTGTGTCTCTCTCACTCATTCTCTCTTTTCCCTCTTTCGCTTCTTTCATCATTTTTTTCCCTCCTCCTCTTCCTACATTATCATTTTTTCTCCCACTCATTCTTTTCCTTCCTAATCACTCTGCCACTCTCCTTTTTTCCTTTTAATTATACCATTGTTCCCACCCAGGGGTTGATGGTACAAACTATAAAGTATAGGACAACACGGTTAACTGTAATCAGTTACGTCCCTTTACGATCCAAGTTTCAATTCCAACGTGCTCTATTTTAACTTTCATTATTTCGGGTCGACAAAATCAAATACTGGAGTCGATATTATTGATTCTTCTCTCCCACAAGATTGTGTTCTTGTGCCAAAATCTGAAATCAATATCTTTGTTCTCTTTCACTCAATCTTATATTTATATATTTCGTTTCTCTGCTTCACTTCTTTCCTGTTATATCTTTTCTCTCTCACTTATTCTCAATTTACTCCAACTCTCTCTCTCACTCTGTTTATCTTCTTTCTCTCATTCACTCTCTATTTAGTTTCTCCTCTCTCTCTCTCCTTTTTACCTTTTTTCTCTATCTCAGTTTCATATATTTATTCTCTTTATGCGCCATCATTAATTTATTTCATTTTAATTATCTCTCTCTATCTGCTCTTTTTCTCTCCCTTCTCTTTCTCCCCCTCTCTCTCTTTCTTTCACTGTTACTTCTATCTCTCTTATTGTCTTTCATTAAATCAACCCTGCCTTTTTATTGTCATCGCTGGGTCAAGACTTTCCCATTATCTTTCACCAGTTTGAGCTGTTCCACCTCTAACTTCATAAATAGCGTCCGTTCTTCTTGAATACTTGACTACATGATACATATAATTGACTGGGGTGACCAGTAGCTTTTGTCACATAGTTCCCTGATGCTGGTGAGTGTTGTTGTGTCTGGTTTAGTTGCTCTGAACCAACAAGTATGATCTGGAAAGTTTTATTGTATTCAAAAGTAATTGGAGAAGTTTTGATTTCTCCTGAACCATATAAAATCGACCCCAGTACTTGACTATTATATATTTCACTGATTCCAGAATAATGAAAAACAAGTTTGATCTCAGGTGAATTTGATTTTACTGACAATAACAGTACCCCTCAGGTATTATATAGTTCTCATTTAAAGTTGTTTTTTTTCTTTAAACAATATTTTCTTACATTTTAGAAGCCTGATATAA
>NC_043003.1:99678100-99680600 GCF_006345805.1 Octopus sinensis
TGCTTCTTCCATGGGTATGAGTAAGTATCTCATTTATTTCTTTTGCCACATGTATCACTGACGAAGAGAGGGCTCTTAGTAGCTAACTCTGAAATCGGTCCGATATGGTAATAATGGAATTTTTTAGAAATTTCTGTCGACCTTTTTTCGAGTAGAGTGCGTGCGTATTGTGAAAAAATGATATGGTTAATGGACAATATGTCCAAATTTTCGGCATATTTGGCATTAGAATTTTTTTCCTTTGCCCTCATTTATGAATTGCTTATATATATATATATATATATATATATATTCAAATGGATATAATAAACAAACGTCTTAGTAGGTCGAACAACTTTATAAAACTCACACATTATCACATTTTTGAACATAAAAACATATTTAAAACAGACAACCAGAATGTGAAACGTCCTTGTGGATAAATTTTCCTGATAAAAGGTTCATTGCTTGTTTGTTTCCTCAGTGCTTTGAATGCATTATTGAAATTTGGCGATGTCTTTGGCGTAGAAATGGCCTCCGAACAACGTTTTCTGGTTTTGTTTTATATTTTGATATTATTAAATTTTTATCCTTTTCAACCTTTTGGTTACCGTTTATATGCATTGATTTATTCCATGTTTTTTGCATCACACGGTTCTATCCGTACTGTTCTTGCAAGTTCTATCACCTTTTGTATGTGTCTATATATATGTATTCTTTAAGCTTTGGGGTTTTGTTGCTGAATGCCTAGACGTTTTAAATATGTATTTATGTTCAATAGTGTGATAATATGGGATTTTTTTAAAGTTCATTGACCAACTGAGACGCTTGTTTATTATATCCTTTTGAATTTGTTTTCTTTGTCTCGGTTTTATCTGAGCAGTTCTCCTTGCAGCCCTATATTCATTTATTCGTTTTCTCTTGAATAAAAAAATTATAAAAGTTATATATATATACGACGGGCTTCTTTCAGTTTCTGTCTACTAAATCTACTTACAAAGCCTTGGTCGGCTACAATAGAAGACACTTGCTCAAGGTGTCGCGCAGTGGGACTGAATCCAAAGCTGGAAAGCAAGATTCTTACCACACAGCCACGCCTCCGCCTATACATGCACCATTTCTTCTAGCAAATGAAACATGTGCAATGGTGGTGAATAAATAATGCCTAAATTTTTCCAATCTCCTGTTTATATACATACATACATATCTTTTAATGTTTATCTCTCAGTTTTTCAGTCATTAGACGGTGGTCATGCTGGGGCGATACGGTTTTTTATTTTGCTATATACATATATGTATTTGTGAGTATGTATGTATGTATGTATGTTATATATATGCATATTTTTGTATGTATATATTCTCTCTCTCTCTCTTTATATAATATGTATGTATATATATATATATATATATATATATATATATATATATATATATATGTATATATATATATATTGTATATATATATATATATATATATATATATATATATATATTAATATATATATATGTATTATATATATATATATATATATATATATATATATATATATATATATATAGATAGATAGATAGATAGATAGATAGATAGAGAGAGGAGAGAGAGAGAGAGAGAGGAAGAGAGCATAAGATGGGAGATTATAAAGTTAAACATGACGTGAGGAAACGTGTGAATAGCGAGGAAAATTGATAATGTATCTCCCACATACATCCATATAATCGATATACTTTGTATACTATGTATATATATATATATGTGTGTATATATATATATATATATAATATATATATATATATACGTATGTATATATATATTATTATATATATATATACGTAGTATATATATTATATATGTATATATATATATATATATATATATTATACATTACATATACATATATATATATAGTATGTAAATTGTTTAGGCGTATGCAATGCAAGTGTATGTATCTACGAATACACACACACATGCACATACACACAGACACACACATACACACACACGTGAAAGTGTGTGTGTGTGTGTGCGTGTGTGTGTGTGTGCGTGTGTGTGAGCGTGTGTGTGTGTAGAAGGTTGAAAAGGAACGCACGAGTTGCTATATATATGGAAAAAGTCATCGAGACTTTTTCAACTATAAGTATGGAAAACAATTAAACTTTGGAAAAATTTAAATGAAAAGTTTCTTAAACGAATATTTGCATAGTATTCAAATACAAGTGGCATTTTCCTTGTTTCTGCCTGTATCTGTCTCTCTTGTTTACTCTTGTAGGTTCGAGGGCGTTTGTGAATTCTAGAAGAAGAAGAAGAAGCACAGAGGAGGAGGAGGAGGAATAAGAAGAAGAAGAAGAAGAAAGAAGAAGAAGAAAAAAAAGAAGAAGAAGAAGAAGCAGAAGAGGAAGAAGAAGAAGAAGAAGAAGAAGAGAGAAGAAGAAGACAATAATGCGGGGTGCTATGATAGTAGTACGAAGTTTATATGGGCAAGTGCCCTGAAAGTACATATATATATATACACACCTATATATA
>NC_043003.1:99685600-99695600 GCF_006345805.1 Octopus sinensis
TCTTATTGGTAATGGTGCTAATGGTGGTGGTGGTGGTGGTGGTGGTGTCAGAGCGTTATTTTTCATCGTGATCGATGTGTAATAATGTTATGACAAGAAGCAATAACACACATCTATATGAATACGTATATATATATATATATATATATAACTGCAATTTCTAAAGAATACAGTCATATAAATCATTAAAAATATATGACTATTGTGACTCGTATACTTCTTTTTAATTTCCTCATTTAGTGCTCATTCAGCCATCTTATGTCGTCGAGTCTCAAGCCATATACCAGCCTGGTACTACATAATACCTGATCTGGGTCTAAATAGCAATCAACCATATATCACCAATTGCTTCGGTTTTTTTTTATCTCATTAAAATCGGCCAGGCATAATCTCATATTGCACATCTTATACTTCACAACCATACTTTATATGTTCCTTATTATTATTATTATTATTATTATATTATTATTATTATTATTATTATTATTATTATTATTATTATTATTATTATTAAGGCTGCGAGCTGGTAAAAACGCTTAACGGTATTTCAGCCGTCCTTACGTTCTGAGTTCAAATTCCACCTAGGCCGACTTTGCCTTTCATTCTTTCGGGGTCGGTAAATTAAGAACCAGCTGAGCGCTGGGGTCGATGTAATCGACTGTTCCCATCCCCCAAATTTCAGGCCTCTTGCCTATTGTAGACAGGATTATTAGTATTATCATTATTAAGGCGGCGAGCTGACAGAATCATTTGCACGCCGGGCGAAATGCTTAGCGGCATTTCGTCCGTCTTTACGTTCTGAACTCAAATGCCGCCGGGGTCGACTATACTTTTCATCCTACTGGTGTCAATAAAATAAGTACCAGTTGAACTCTGATGTCCATGTAATTGACTTACCCATCCCCGAAATTGTACCAAAATTTAAAACCCTTATTATTAAAGTGGTGAGCTGGCAGAATCAGCAGCACAATGGACGAAATGCTTAGCGAGATTTCGTCCATCATTCTGAGTTCAAATTCCACTTAAATTAACTTTGGCTTTCATCCTTTCCGGTTAATAAAATGAAGAATCAGTCAAATATTGTAATCGTTGTAATCGACTGCCATCTGTCCTTAAAAAAATTGCTAGCCTTGCATCAGAATTAGAAAGAACTATTGTTGCTGTCATTGCTTTTGTTAAAAATCTGGTAGAAATCACAAAGTAATGTTGTGACAAACAAATTTCCAAACAGAATTCAGTTAAACCCTTCCCCATGTTCGAGTAACTATTCTGCTGGAGTGAAATTTCTGCTTCCCTATTCTGAAGTTGATAAACTACGTATCAGTTATATTCAAAGGTGTATTCGATCTCTTCTGTTTGTAATTTACATACGTGATACTTTGTGTGAGATATGAAAAAAAGACTTTATTAAAGTGTAAATCTATTGGAGTCAAGAAATTGAATTAAATTAGTTTGCAGTAACTCGGTTAATGGAAAGGATAAACCAGTTTTAGTCTCAAGGCTTATTCAGTACTTGGGGCCTATTGCCCCAGAACCTAGGAAAAAAATTCAAGATTTGAGTCTTTTATTCAAATTTTGTTCACTGCTCTTATTAACTTTTCAACAAACTTCACTACTTCCACTTCTACCCAAGTCGAAGACTAATTCTTCAAGTAGTCTTCCACTTGGATGAAATAGTTTTTGAAAATGCAAAGAACTGGATTGTGAGAGAAAGTTATTTCCACAGTCCTCCAGATTATTCCCCCATGGCCACAAGACGATATATAACTACCTGTTCTCCCTTCTCAAAGGGAGATAGTGGGGTGATCTTCATGATAGACTTGACTGCTAAGCAGGATCTATTCTATGAATGCCAACAGCTGCGAGATATATCTCCAGAAATCAGCAACGTTTGGACATAGAAGTGCCTGGAGGATATCTCATTGCTTTCCTGAAATAAGGCCAGCTGAGGTAACAGCTGAATATCTGTAGAGTTTATCTCGAACTAGCAATTTCGCTCAATAGCACTTTGCCAGACTTGCAATCGAGTTCAAAACTCAATCCAAGATACGGAAAGACGTGTTTCTTTCCTGGGAGACAGATGAAGAAACTTCTCGGTCATTACAACCAGAATGCATGAGCGCACATCATTAACCTCATCCTCCTATGTCCTCCACATGGGTTGGTCACTCCTTGTCTGCTGCGATAGTCATCTTACAAGACCATATCTGGCAGACTATACAATTGTAGCAACTTATCTCTCGCAGAACTAAAGTGTACACCGTATCTCAGATGTCGTTATAGTCTAACAAGGTAAGCACTACCCATCTCTTCTAGCACTAGGCAAACTTTGGCTGGAAAGTCGCACACCTGACGTCCATCGTGAGGCGTCCATCGTGAGGCGTCAAATTGTTCTGTTTGGCTTTTTACAGTTTTCATTTCGTCCTGCCCTTGACCCTGCCCATTTTAGCTCGGACAATGCAATCTTTGTATTTTCGCGCCGAACAAACTTCTAAAAGATATGCTATAACCACCCACTCCTTCAATATACAATTTTCCCACGACACATTCTTTTTAAGCTTATTGGCTTATTTCTTTCTCTTTAAGAAGACATATCACTATTTGTTGGCCACTGATTCCGTCAATTCCCATTTAACCGGGAAATGTTCCTTATTTTAGTTGCCCAAGCAAATCACATACTTTTGCTCTAGATAGTCAACTACCTTGTAGTGTGAACATTTTATGCTATCTTTATCTCAATGCAGACCATACAATTGAAAAATTTCATGTTGAGGAACAATAAATGCACATCTCAAACTGATCTGGATGACAGTTACAACATCTACATGAGGAGATGGGGTGGTAATTTTTAGATTGTTAATCAAATATTCATTATTTCCAACCGACTCTAGATCACGTGGAGTTACGTAACCTTTTAATATGGTCATGTACGCGTAGAAAAATGGATAGGGTTTCTTATGTAAGGAGAAAAGTATCCGAGTAATTATGTTCTTAAGGGTTCCCAAAACGTTTCTGGAATACTTCTTAATTGTTCTTTTGGAACGTTTCTTGTAAATCTCTGTAGACTTTAGGTACGATCCCCATCAGAACCCTAACATAGTAGTAGTGGGGATCACCCAAACTCTTTGTTTGTTTGTTTGTTTGTTTTGTTTTTTGTTTTTTGTTTTTTGTTTTTGTAGTTGCAACCATAATAGACTCAAACATTGGTACGAAGCTAGAAACTCTGGTTGGGAGGTGACAATCAATAAAATCGATTCCAATATGGTACTTCATCTCATCGACTTGGAACGACAAAAGAGAAGTAACTAAGTACCGCACGGACTCTTAGTACAATAGTAGTAACGATACGGACACACACACAGGAATATAAGTTACGCGGGATCGATATAATCGGCAGTGAGTTCTCTCAAAATTAGTGTCCGTGAGTGAAAGTGAGAAAATTATTATTAGGCAAGTTGGCAGAATCGTTATCGCGTCTGAGAGAATGCTTAGCAGCATTTCTTCTGGATCTTTACAGTCTGAGTTCAAATTCCGTCGAGGCCGACTTTGCCTTTCAATAAAAGGCAAAATAAGTACCAGTTGAGCACTGGGGGATCGATGTAATCGAGTAGCTTCCTTCCCCAAAATGTCTGGCCTTGTGCTCTTAGTAGAAAGGAATGTTATTGGTGTTGTTTTATTATTATTACTGTTGTTTTTATTGCTGTTGTTGTTGTTGCTGTTGTTGTATGAAGGCAATGAGATGCAGAAGCGTAAGCAACTTGTTTAGCAGCATTTCGTCCGTCTTTATGTTCCGAGTTCAATATTCCGCCGAGGTCGACTTTGTTTTCCATATTTTCATGTTTTTCATTTTGAAACTATTGTTGTTGTTGCTATCGTCGTCATCGCCGCCATCACGGTTTTTCGGGAATGTCTTCTCACAGCTTGTCTCTTTAATAGAGCTGCATTTATCATTAAACGGTCATTAGTCTTACATCGTATAGTATACATTAACTTTGTAAGTTAGAATTATTGTTCGTCAGCTAAACATGCAAGTTTTGCACATCAACTAAAAGCTATGGTAAATATTTCTCGTGACATCCATTAGTTATTAATATTTGCATTCTCTTGAATTCATTATGTGCAATCAAGATTTTGGCCAGTTAACACGCATATAATAAATATCTTACAAATCACTGATTCCAGTGTCGTTCCGACCCTTGTTTACAAATAGTGGCCACTAATATTATGTCGATAAATATATACTGATGTTGTTGTCGATTGTTGGTTTGTCTTTTTAAGATTATTAACTTTTATCACCGATGTCCTATTCGCTATATATACGGATATGTTCACCGAACCCGAGCAATAACTGGAAAAATTTGCGGTAAATTTTTGTGCTACAATTACGACCATTGTAAGTGGGACACTATGATTGATAGAAGCTTTGATTTCCTTGTTTACAACTCGGTAACGGTATAGATTTGCTTTTAATCATTGCTCTATAAGTCGACTCCGACGTTTGGAGATCTCCTTTCAGAATTGAAAAGTTGACTAGAATGGTGTAATTTGCTTGCATATTCATGCAGTCGTGTATGTTTACCTAAGGAACATATTTTGGGCTTAAGTAATTTGTATTAATTAGGCAAAAATTAGCTAAAAGAACTCCAAGTGACCAGTGGCATGTAGTTTAGTAATTATGGCACTTTCTCAAGAGGCGGAGATAATTTTGATAATTCAAGAATTTATGTCGTATACCGTTGAATATACTTGTATTTGCCTATGTTGCTCATATGCATGCTACTGGCCACTCTGAGTTATTTTTCTCAGTTCATTTTTGTTTAATTTATGCAAATTATCTCGGCCATAAATGTGTCCTACTCTTTTTTTATGTCTCTAAGTCCCTGGATCACAAAAAACAAAATAAAACAATTGTGCTGATGACAGCTATCGAGCCGGAACCACGCGTCCATGACTGTCATCTTATCTCCAGACAATAAACCTGTCCCTTTCTTTACCGGTGAGTCAACTTTGGAAAATTCTTGATTCTTGAGATTATCTCTTTCTCTCATCTAGAGTAAGGTTTCAATCGTTATTTGGTAATTGTGACACATCCTCTAGAGGTAAAGACAATTTTAATTCATGCTGTATTTGATATACCAGTGTTTGTTTAACACACCGGTGAGTGTGTTAATTACAAATTACTAAGAGAGAATCACTCTCCCCAGACATAACAATATATATATATATATATATATATATATATGTGTGTGTGTGTATGTATATATATATATATATATAATATATATATTATATATTATATATATATAATATATATATATATATATATATACTTTATTTAAAGCAGCAGAAAATTCAACAAAACCTGAGTTTCACGTTCCCGTTCGTCGGACGGTTTTTGCTAGATTCTAGAACGGGAACGTGAAACTCAGAGTAACAGGTTTTGTTGAATTTTCTCCTGCTTTAAATAAAGCATATTACTCTACCACTGGTATTTGAGTACTCCTTTTTCCACCTTGTTTCACATTTATGTGTTTACTCCGGTATGTATATATATATATATTGTACTTGTTTCAGTCATTTGACTGCGGCCATGCTGGAGCACCGCCTTTAGAGTGGTGAAAGAGTACAGCAGGGATCACCACCACCTCCTGCCGGAGCCTCGTGGAGCTTTTAGGTGTTTTCGCTCAATAAACACACACAACGCCCGGTCTGGGAATCGAAACCGCGATCCTCCGACCGCAAGTCCGCTGCCCTAACCACTGGGCCATTGTATATATATATACAAATTGAGATAGGGATTGTAAATGCAACCCACCATGGGATACCATATATCCAATATACTGCTAGTGAGGTACCCAACAAAGTTAATACATAAATGTTAAGAATTGTGATACAATTAATTCATTTATTGTATTATATGGGCAAAGGTAAAATGTTTTACTACGACTCTCTATATCTGCATTTAGATATTAATATGTGTGTTTTTCTACATTGTAATTATCACAACATTAAGTTGAAAAACTGTAACATTGAATGTGGAGCATACGTATGTTTATTAATTTTTATTATTTATATCATTATGTATATTTATATTTATATGTATATGAGTATGAGTATATGCACTCATATGTATATGTATGTGTTTTATTATGGGTATATACCCACACCTTTATAAGTATATATGTAATCTAATTTGTAATCTCCGAAGAGGCCTTAGGATGTTTTTGTAAATGTCTCATTTATAACTACATATTGACCTACCATAAATGGCTAATATGAGTTAAATGAGACATGCGTATCTACATGGCCGAAACAGCTGTAAGATATAGTCTATATTTATATTTATGTTCTATTATACGTATTCTACTTATTGTATAACATTACTATTTTATGTACACTCCTTCATGTACACTGTTTTACCCTGCATTATTATGTTTAACCTTAAAGTTTCTTATGTAGTGGTTTAATAAAGTATGTGATTGAGTATTATCTGGTAATTGATATTTGATTTCGATGTATTATGTATATATATATATATATATATATATATATATATATATATATATATATATATATATATATATATATATATATATATAGATATATATACATACATACATACATACATACATACATACATACATACATACATACATACATACAGATAGATAGATAGATAGATAGATAGATAGATAGATAGATAGATAGATAGATAGATGATAGATAGATAGATAGATAGATAGATAGATAGATAGATTTGCACGCACGATATATGTTTTTATAATAAACATCCTGTTCTCGTGTCGTGTTTGTTTGTTTAACCATGAACAAGGTATCTCAAGAATTGCTGTATGGTTTCGGATGAAACTTTCAGAGATGTTTGGCCTCATGACCGGCAAGAACTGATTAGATTTTGGGATCGATCCGGTACTGGATATAGATTCTGGACTATTTTCCCTGTTTGTTTTTTTTACTTAATTTTTGAGAGCAGTCGGGTTCATTTTCAGTATCCTGGTTTGTGAGAGCAGTCAAGTTTATTTCAGTTATTCTCATTTTAAAAATCCTCACTAGCTAATCATTGAGAGGACGTTAGTGTTGTCGTTAGCGTTTTGTCGGTTCATTTGATTCCCTGTTGCATTTGATGCGCGTTCGCTCCATGTGAGTCTTTTTATTGTTAAATTGTTGAAGGTCTGCCGCATCTAATTGTTATATTACTGAATTATTGGATTTATTGTTACATGAATTTTTACTTTTCTTTCCCACTTATGGGTGAAGTTGTGGATAATATCATGGAAAGTAAACCAGCACCAGCAGGCAGTTACGCTGCAGTGACTGGGAAAAGTCTAACCGCGGATGTCTTGAAAGTTAGGGAAGTTCAATTGAACGAAACGAATTTGAAGAAGTTCAATGAACTGTTGAGAAAGGAAGGAGACAACGTGAGGCTGACGCCGCCTAAGGAAGTTATAGAAAAAAACAGAAAGAAAGACAATAATATACAGAATGCTGTCTATTGCAACAAAAAGAGTGGAAATAGCAGCAGTGGAGGCGATCGAGGAATGCTTGAGAGAAGTCAAAGATCTAACGACGTGGAGGTACGCTTCGTGAGTTAACAAGAAGCGATAAAACACTCCACTGTGTCTTTGAGATCGACTGAGTGGGTGCTACTACCAACTTACTGTGGCAAACGTGCAGCCGGAGTGAGGATTGGTAGGGTGCCTCAGAAATTGACGAGGCGTGCCTGGTGGCAGCCATCCTCTGTAATACAAAGAAGGACACCAAAATACTGAAAATCACAAGAACTACGGAAGTAAACTGAAGGGGATACGGTCTTGAAGCGTCGGTTCACATCAGTTTACCAGACTTCCACAAAATTGCTGAGAAACTGGTGCTGCCGGATGAGACGAGGCTGAGAGTTGTAGTGGAAGGAAGACCTCCCGTATGCTATCAATGTGGAGTACGGGGACACATGAAAGCTAAGTGTCCCCGGGAACACGATGAGGAGGAGATAGAGAAAGTACATCAAGAAGAAGGCTCAACCGTAGAGGAGCAAAGTATGGAAGAAAAGTATACAGTAGTGAAGAGGAAAAAGAGTAACACGGACTCTCCACCAAAAAGTCCTAGGAAGAAAAAAAAGGGAAGTGGAGATAAGACGCAGAGTGTGAAAGAAGGGAAAGCGCACAAGCAGAGAAAAAATGAAAGGCCAACAAAAGTAACGAAGTCGAAGAGCGTAAACAGGAACCGTTAGCAACAACCAGCAAGGAGAAAGTACAGACGAAAAAGGAAGATGAAAGAGAAAGGATAACAACAAGGAATGAGAGACATACAGAGATAGGAATACCAGCAACAGTAGAAGAGATTGGTGAAGAAAAACGGACAGTGATACCAAAAGGTAAACACTTAAGAAATATGATACAATACACAAAAAGTGTAAAGATAGAAAAAAAGCGAAAATGAAGAACGTAATCAGAGTGAAATTGTCACCCACCGAGAACGCTGTAGGTTTGAAAGCTGTTCTGCCTGAAAGAGAAAGAGGAAAACAGTTAAAGGAATTGTTTGGTGAAAAGTTAGAAGTGACACCGGTACAGTTTCGTTTTGGTGAATTGCTGCCGGTAGTGGCATTCGAAGATATAACGAGGTATTTGGCATAAATGAGGGTAAGTGAGACAATTAAGAACGGAATAATTAATGACTTAGTGTAGTTTTTTTAAAGGGGGGAACTAACAGATACAAGAGATTGAACTGTTAGTAAAATGTCATATAAAAACAGTAAACTGAAACTGCCTGCTTATCGGGGGCAAGAAAGTCATTCCATCCTCGTTTTTCATTGTATCCGAGAATGTGAAGGCCATCGTGGTTGACAAGGACACCACCTACAACGGACTAAAAGACATGTGTGGAGAAGGGATTGACCCGCCAGGAGTGGTGGTGGAGTTCGATGAATTTCCACCTGTAGTGGAGCTAAAAGATTTAGAACCTTTCATGGGATATTAAAAAAGAAAAAAGTAAAATTGTTTTATTGAAGAAAGAAGGAAAAAGGTAAAATTGTTTCATTTAAAAAACAAAGAGGAAAAAACGAGATTGTAAATAGTTTATACAAACGTTCAAATGATACTGCATGGGAGTGGGGCCCATGCAGCCATTTTATTTTTCATTTTTATATAACATCCCATTTTCATTCGTTTTATGTTTTTGTCTCCACTGTGGTGTTGTGTCTGTCTTTGTAGTGTCCCGTCTGTGTTGTGGCCGTAGTGCCAAAATAAAGAAACATTGGCGGAGGTTTGCGCTCTCTGAGTGCTCTTGTTTAGAATTTTCTATTATTTAAATGCTTTAAACATAGGTTTCTCGAAAATTCACAAGTTCAACTCCCCTCGCCCAAGTTATTCCCTCCTCCCGTATAACTCTCTGTATACTAACCCCAAAAATTAACTCTAAACAATAACCCTAACCGCAAACCCTATTTTTCCTTGATCGAGTATAATATTCTTTTCTACTCTAGGCACAAGGCCCGAAATTTTTACGGAAGGGGCCAGTCGATTAAATACCAGTTGTGTACTGGTACACAACTGGTATTTAATTTATCGACCCCGAAAGGATAAAAGGCAAAGTCGACATCGACGGAATTTGAACTCAGAACGTAAAGACGGACAAAATACCGGTATGCATTTCGCCCAACCCTCTAACGTTTCCACCAGCTCTCCTCCTTATTTCAAGAATATATCGTTTAATAAAGATGCAGATGTGGTTACTTTGTTAAGAATATCAGTTCGTAACTACGAGCCTTCAGCTTCAGTTTTCCTCCACACCATCATAAAAAGCGTTTAATTAACATATTATTTGATTAACATCATAGACAAGATTTATTGAGAAAAAGCATGCTTAATGCTTTTTCGTGCCCTGGATCAAATTAAAGCAAAAATGTTTACTTTATCTAAAATAAGATGTTTGCATGTGAGAGTATGTGTGTGCTGATGATGATGGCATGTTGGATTGTTGGTATGGC
>NC_043003.1:99698100-99703100 GCF_006345805.1 Octopus sinensis
GCTTTGGCTTTAATTGCTATCAACAGTTATTGAAATTTCTCCATGTGTGATATCTCTGATCCCTAGGTGATATTATTGAGGAATATTCAGGAGTCTATAAAGTACATCCCGAAGCCATGGTTGTAGTGTCACAGATATTAAGTGATACCACATGTGTGAGTGTCCTTTTCTTCTGTTACTTGTTTCCGTCATTATATTGGTGCCATACTGGGGCACTGCTTTGAAAAGCTGTAGTCCACTAAATCTATCACAGAATTAATTTATTTAAAGCCTGGTACTTATTCTATCGTTCTTTTTTGCTGAACGGCTGAGTTACGGAAACGCAAACACACTATCACCGGTTGATCAAGCAGTGGTAGGGGACAAACATAGACACAAAAAGACGCACATACATATACACACACACACACACAAGTAGGAAGCCCATCGTGTATACATATATGTATGCAACTCGCCGTATATATATATATATATATTATATATATACATATATATATATAAATATATATATATATATATATATATATATATATATATATATATTATATATATATATTATACATATATATATATATATATATATATATATATATATATATATATATATATATATATATATATATATATATAAAAGGGGGGTAAAGACCCCCTTCGGTCATGAATGACCATGGGATTGCACCTAGAAAGTTACCCTCCTAGACACAAGTCCGGGCAAGGTTGTTTATGGAAGACCAGCAGTCGCCCATGCATACCGGCCTCCCCTCTCCACGCCACCTGTGTTATCCAAGGGAAAGACAAAGGTCGATACAGCTTGGCACCAGTGACGTCGCAACTCATTTCTACAGCTGAGTGAACCGGAGCAACGTGAAATAAAGTGCCTTGCTCAAGAACACAACACGCAGCCCGGTCCGGGATTCGAGGTCACAACCTCACGATCGTAAGCTCGACGCTCTAACCACTGAGCCATGCGCCTTCACATATATATATATATATAGGCGCAGGAGTGGCTGTGTGGTAAGTAGCTTGCTAACCAACCACATGGTTCCGGGTTCAGTCCCACTGCGTGGCATCTTGGGCAAGTGTCTTCTGCTATAGCCCCGGGCCGACCAATGCCTTGTGAGTGGATTTGGTAGACGGAAACTGAAAGAAGCCTGTCGTATATATGTATATATATATGTATGTGTGTGTGTTTGTGTGTCTGTGTTTGTTCCCCTAGCATTGCTTGACAACCGATGCTGGGCTGTTTACGTCCCCGTCACTTAGCGGTTCGGCAAAAAGAGACCGATAGAATAAGTACTGGGCTTACAAAAAGAATGAGTCCCGGGGTCGAGTTGCTCGACTAAAAGGCGGTGCTCCAGTCAAAATAACTGAAACAAGTAAAAGAATAAAAGAATAAAAGAAAGAATATATATATATATATATACACGGCGAGCTGCTTTCAATTTCCGTCTACTAACTCCACTCGCAAGGCTTTGGTGCACTCGAGATTATAGTAGAAGGTACTACACAGTGGGATTGAACCCAGAACCATGTGGTTGGAAAGCAAACTTCTTACAGCCACACATGACTGATAATCATTTGCTGTTAGTAATATCTTTTAACTATAAAACGATATCCTTTATCCATAAGTGATATTCATTAAACACGTGGGATAATCTCTCAATGGTGACAAATATCCCTCATCCTTAATTAAAACTGTTAGTGATGTTCTTCAGCGGTTTGAAATATCATTTTTTTTTTTTTTCATTTTATGGTTCGATTAGTGAGAGGTTCGATTACTGAGAGGTTCGAAATATCTTTTAATTATATAAATATATTCTTTAGACATCGTTGCGGAACTGGCCACTGACTGACCCTTGCAAACTGATACTTTGATTAATCAGTCAAAACATATCTTTTATTAGTTTCTAATTTATTACTTCCTTCAAACTGATTGATGACATTAGGCGATATAAATGTTGGTTGGTTGGTTGGTTGGTTAGATGGTTGGATGAAAGGAGGGGGTGAGGGAGAAAGTAAAACAAAAAGAGAGAGCTAACATGAGGTGCGGAATGAGTGCACACACTAAGCTCGGTGGCAGGCAATGTGTAAAAGGAACACATACACACACTCACACACATGTACACACTCACTCGTGCACACACAAAGAGAGAGAGAGAATAAGAGAGACAAAGGAGGAGAAGAGGGAGTAAATGACAGAGTGTTTATGGTAGAAGTTATACAAATGAGAAATTTGTTTTATTGAATGTTATTTTAAGCTAACGAATATCTTTTCTTTTGAAAAGTTGTATTCGTTTAATCAATTTGTATAAGCACCAAGAAATTTGATAAAATTAAATTATAATAATTATATGTGTAGCATATTTCTTGATATTAACTAAAGTGGCAAAAAGTATACTTCGAAAGTTACTCATCATAAAGACGGAAAACACTCTTATATATTCATAATAAAGGTATTGATTCCATGAAGAAGGTCGTCGAACGCAATTATTAATAATTCTTGATGACCATGATCGTTATGTGCCCGATTTACTAACCACTCTGGATTCCATCATCACGTCACTTTATACACCACACGAGCAATGATCACATCTACATCCACAAACCAATTGTGATTACATTGATGCTCAATTACAATACCGAACTGACTATATCAATGCTCTCAGTTATATTATACTGACCTCATAACTGTTAGTGCAACATTAAATATTACCCCGTCCACTAGTCATCCAGAACCACACCATTCAACAGTCATCTAGCCCTACAACACACACCATACCTATCATCAATGAAACATTCATTAATCACCTAACATTATACTTCCCACTATCAATTACTCATTATCACACTAAACAACATCCACCCGCCCCCACCAACCATACGACCAATACATACCTAGCATCATACATACACCCTTCACCATCCATCACCACATCACTCTTTAATCATCCAGTATATCTGTTTCCATTCACCTCATCACTAAATCAATTAATTAATCACCATCCAAAAAAGAACATTAAAAATTCTATAATTGCGCCGATAAAAGCAATTTAGAAAGTCCAAGCAAATGAAACGTTAGAAAAGATTAAAAGCAGAAAAGAAAGTTAAAAAAATAACAAACTTTAACTTACTTGAAAGGATTAAAGCCACAATTCCAAAGACAGGGTTAAAAAAGATGGTTGTACACAAAGCTAACCAGAGGTAGTTCGATGGTTTTGCTTCTAAAAGTAAATTGTCTATCCCTGATGGATCCGAAGGTGAGGTGTAAGTTCCGGCAGGTAAATCATGTGTAAGGACCCGAGCGGAATGTGATTTCTCTTCAACATTAATGGTTTCCGTAGGTGATTGGATTTCAGCTTTCCCAATAGAATAACGTTCTCTATGTTCCGGATAATGTTTAGGTTTAGCTCCCTGAGAATCTCGTCTAGGTGCTGTGTGATGTACTTTATCTTTACTGCGTGCTACTGAGACTCGCTCACTGGAGTCCGTCGATGGCATCTTCGTGATTCGAACGGGTATTGCTGCTGAAAATGTTTTAAATTCTTCAATTGTTCTTTCTCGGTTCCTATTTGAGTGGATGAAAGTATCTGGTATCTCTACCGCTCGACAAGTGCCGCGATAGACCGTTTTATCAGCTCCTTCATCATTAGAGTAAAAATGGATGCGATTTCTGCTTTTAGGGACAGGTCTTACTTCTGCTAAAGTAGGGTTCACTTTTGAGTAGTAGTTTGCCTTCTCTTCTGAATATGATTTACGAGTTGGTATATCTTCAATACGACGATTGTTTGTAAAGTCTATAGTATGTCTCGAGGGATTCATTCTGTTCTCAATAGGGTCCGAGTATTTCATTGATGTTTTCTTATGGTTCTCTTGTTCCGTTTTCAAAATTTTCTCCAAGTGCATGGCACAAAATTCACATTGACCTATACTTTTATATCGCTTTGACTTTGCTCCAAAGCTTTCGACTTTAGTTCGACGCAACTGAAAATCTGCGGCGGATATGGGTTTAATTGCGTTTGACTTTTTGATAGTTTTCTCAGAAGTTTCTGGTGATACTTTACAAATCGATCTTGAATCTTGTTGAGGGCTAATAAAGTAGTCGTCTTCTTCCACCATAGTCTTGCTAAATTCTTCAGCTTTCTTGGTCATTTGTAACATAACTTTCTTCCGTGGTTGTTTGTTTGGGCAAAGTGCAATATTTCCGGAAAAACATGCCGTACACTTCATGCACGGACGGGAGTTAAAAGGTACAAAGTTTCTGATATCTTCACTATATCTCTTCGAATCGAGTTTCCGATTGGAATATTCGTTGTCCGTAAATTCGCTGTTTTTCCTGAGTTTCTCGGTGGCTTTCTCTTCTGTACAATCCTGTTTGTTTTTCATTTTATCAGTGGAACTAGTTTTGCGAAAGAGTTCATTAGTTGTCCCTTTCTCCTGGGTACCATCTCTCGAATCCTGTTGCAAAGATTTTCCAAACGTCGAGCAGTCAGTATTTTCATATCTTGTTTGGAAATTCTCATTCAGAATTTCCGTCTCAGTGTATTTCCCATCGTTTACAGAGAAGTTTTTATTGCTGTCATAATTAGTAACTTCATGAAGTGACCGGTCTGCCATGTCCAAGCAAATGGCATTTCCGTTGTCATTAACAGAGACAGAATTAGTTGGATTTGAAACAGGATTTGCAGAAGACGAGCCGAACTCAGCATTTGAACATTGATTTGATTGTTCAAACTGACTCTGGCAAGAAACTTTACTGGGATCAGTACCTTCATATTTGGGATTTTCGGTACTGTCATATGAACAGTCGTGAGTTTCCTTATCATTGTTCATCTCTGCAGATGCATCACTAAAGTAGATAGTTCTCTGTTGTTGCTGTTGCATTTTCTGCCGCTGCTGCAGTTGTTGCTGTTGACCGTTGATGTTTTCTTCAGTAGCAGCAAACTTCTTGCCGTCACAAGAACTAATTACATTCGTTAGCGCATCCATTGCAAAGTGTGTAC